>NW_017670259.1:1236110-1335571 GCF_001879085.1 Nicotiana attenuata | reverse complement strand
TTACTAACGTAAGTAAGTAACGAAACAAAGAAGAGTAAGTAAGTAGTGATCCGACCTATGTCCTCCTTGCCTCTTGCCCTTCCTTGTGATGTTTTTCACTTCCGAAAATCCTTCTCCTTCGCTCTTGGCCAGCCTCCCTCGTTTAATATAGGGTTTAGGGCTTAAAATCCCGTAATTTGCACTTTAGTCCCTGAAATTTATGCGTCCTGCCGCGGTCCCACTGAGGTTACGCCAGGACCGCGGCCAGAATGGTCCTCTGAATCATTTGGTAATGTTCCGCCGCGGTCCTACCGTAACCGCGGTTTTTGCACCCTGTTCTGTTTGGAATTTGGAAAATCGTAAAACATGAAAGTTGTAGCCCTTTGAGTTAGATTTCCAACCATATATTGTGGAGCCCAAATGGAGTTCTGAGCAAAAAGGTATGTCTATTTTACTAGACAGTGCGCAATATGCCTCCTCGAGTCTTCGTTTTGTTGTTTTATATCCGTTGATCCCCGAATACGATCCCGGCTTAATTCCTTGGGTTTTTACTCAGAATTCAAAGCTCCAAATCACTTGAATTCATTCCATAACATCTATATAGCTCGGAATCACTTCTACAAGGCATAAAACACACCGTTAGTGCAAAACACTAGCGATTAAAGCGCAAACTCAATTAAAGTGCAGTAAATTAGAGTGTAATAAGCGACTAAAATACGTAATTATAGCCTATCATCAAGAGCTAAAGGCTAAATCAGCTCAAGTTCGAATCTCCACTCACACATAGCATATGAAATCAAAGACATTGACACGAGCCCTAGCCTTTTTGGGAAAAACGAGTGCAAGCATTAAGACAAGCCACTGAACTTGCCATTTCTGATTTTAAAATCAAATTTAATTCACAATCTTTCAAGCATTCAAGAACTCATGTGGGGAATATGGGCAATACCAAGCTTAAGTGATTAAACTGGAACTCAGATCTTTATCCCTAAATTAACTTGAATATGCGATACACAAAAACAAATCCTAACCAAACTTAACAACTCTGTTGAATACTCTGGCCCAAGATTCATTTCCAAATCAAAGGACAAACAGTCCAAATTTTAATCCTAGTCTATCACATTCATGTGATGTTTATTCATGTATTAAAGCTGAAACACTACTGAAACATCTAACTATATAATTACACTTCCCCTTTTAACATGGATTCTATACTAACCACATTGATGGCTTAAATTAAAATATGCTCCTTTCAACAACACGAACAAATAGACTGGTTATCCAAACTTATGGACACGTACAACTTTCAAACAATGCCAAACGTAAAAAAAAAAAACCTTTCATGCACAGTGATCAGCCGAACTAATATTATTACAGCAATCCATACGCAGAACAAACGGAAAGAAATATAAGAAAATTAAGCTAAGTATGCAGTTTCGAAAGTGCAGCAACATGGACCAAACAACTGTGTTAATATGAATCTCTATTCAAGTGAACCAATCTTCACATTCATCCATTTTCATACATTGGAGAGTGAGATGAATACTTGAAAATGAACAGAATTAAGAGAGGGAAGGTTATCAGTAGCAAATAGCAGAAATCAGCCCAGGACCAACCAGTGAAACAGTGAAAACAGCTCCAAACAGCTATGAAACAGTATTTTCCAACAAGCAATCCACACCAGCTTTAAAACATTACTCAGAACTCCACTCATTTCAACCCATAATCAAATACCATTTTTCAGGAATCAGAAACTCAAAACCCAGGAAAATATTTAATGGAAACAGTGGTCCTCCCTGAATTTCTTAGCTATTTTTACTCTCAGATTTTTTATAATGTTCCAGGCTCGCCCATTTGAGTGAAGGGAAAGTTTCATTTATAGGAGGGGGGCCTGTGGTGTGCCTTCCAAGGCAAGGCAATCAGATTCCCCAAAATACCCCCACAAGGCATCTTTTGTAACTGAATGGGACAGCTGGCAGCCTTTTTTTTGGCTTCAGCAACTTGTGCTAATTCAAATAAGGCCAGCTGCCCTTATTCTAGAAGTTTCCTCAACAAAATCTGATCGTCTTACTCTCAAAACAACCTCCCAAGTTTCTATTATTCAACTAATACCCCAAATAATTTCCTAACCATCACAATCGTGACAAACAACAATCATCACACCAATTTCACCAAACGGATCAAAATGAAACCTCAGTGCTAAAATTGAACCTCTAAAATTTGGACATAACAGACCCAAACTTGCATAACTCTCCAGGCAGACTCTTGATAATGCCACTTAATGTTCGTTTTCATGATAAACTTCAGAATCCAGTGTTAATAGCTATGACAAACTTGACTTTATGAAACGAACCAAAGAGAGAGACTAGAATACTGAACATTTACTCGATTAAATCACATAAACCTCAAAATTCTTATCATGCAATTGAAAGGGGGGAAAGAAAGTGAACAGTAAGATTAAACAAAATCATGTTGAACCTGACTTTTACAAACAAATATCCAAACTCGAACAAATAATCCATTTGAAATTACAGAAAAAGAAATCAGAAAAGAATAAAACAAAACAAATTAACATATTAAAACTAGAAACCAAAGAGGACGGGGCGAGGTTCAAACTAACCTAACGACTGAGCTCAAACTCGATCAAGGAGGCGGAGAAGCAGTGGCCAACCAGAAGATGTTCTAAAAAAGGAATCAAAATTCGAGGGAACAATGCCCTACGACCATGCATGCTACCAGGTTCCAAGGAAGGGATTTTTGAACTCTTAGGGCTCGATCTCGGATCTAAGATTCGAAGAGCTCTAGGCAGATTTGAGGGAAAATAGTTGGGTATTTGGGATAAGGGGTTCATGGTGGTCAAGGGGTGTGATTTTGGTAGCGATTGGAAGAATTAGGGTTTGGCCGCCTCTCTTTGATTCAAGATTTGAGAGGTTCGGCTTAGATTCGAGGGAAGGGGCTCGAAGATTTGGAGAGAG
This sequence comes from Nicotiana attenuata, assembly GCF_001879085.1. Taxonomy (NCBI): domain Eukaryota; kingdom Viridiplantae; phylum Streptophyta; class Magnoliopsida; order Solanales; family Solanaceae; genus Nicotiana; species Nicotiana attenuata. The sequence continues at coordinate 1,332,617 of NW_017670259.1, read as the reverse complement.
GGAAGGAGAGGAGTCTATGGTGTTAATTTGGTTGTGATTAGACCACCGGAACCGCCGTGAGGCGATTTTCGGTGGGCGGAGTAGGGCGGAGCAAGGCGGAGGCGATGGGGATTTGAGGGCGGCGGTCTCTAGGGTTAGGGCCTTGAGTTGAGAGGGACGAAGAGGTGGGGTTGGGGGGTTCTGCGGGGGGTAGGGTCCATTCGGACAATTATATAGTAAATGATCCCCACTTATCAGCCGTCTGATCCAACAACGTCGACGGCTGAGATCAACACTTTAGCAAAACGGGGTCATTTTATTATCAGGGGGAACGGATCGGGTGAAGGTAGATTGGGATGGGTCAGGTCGGACTGGGGCAGATCCGTGTGGGCTTGGGGACAACTTAATTATTTTGGCCCAAATCTGTTTCCATTTCCTATTAACTCTTTTAATTTCCCTTTCTTTTGTCTTTTCTTTTCCTCTTTTTCCGAAAATTAAAATTAAAAAATCCTAAATTAAATTATAAAATCAAATTAACTTATCAAAAATACTAACTAATCCTAAATAGCTACCACAATTAATAAATCAAAGAAAAACTACTCAAAATCAAAAATTAAAATTAAAGGACGTAAAATGACTATTTTTTGTGATTTTCCTTTTATTAAACAACTTAATTACTAAATAATTCTAAAAATGCAAAATTAACCCCTAAATGCATATGCAACACGTTTTTTGTATTTTTCAGTAATTAAAATGCACACACAAAAATGCAAACAATTAACAGAAAATGCCACGAAAATCCACAAAATTGCAAACACTGAAAGAAATTATTTTGTTTTGCACTTATGGGAGTAATTCATATAGGGCAAAAACGCGTGCTCACACTTAACGGTACCCCGGGCTCGAGTTTGGGCAGCACGAAGTAAAGACCAAATCTGACTGGAAAATGCATACCTCGAGGGAGCAAATCGGAGACCCGTTGTGATCTACCTCGAGGGCAGTACAATTTCGATGACACTCAAGAAAGAGCGGGAATTTCTCAAGGACACGTGGATCAGGACATAAATTATGGGATATGATTTGTACGAAATAGTACGAGTCCGTACTAGGTTGTTATACAGCTGTACCAATAGAATTCTTTACCATAATTGGGAATGTACCATATTAGGGTTTTCCCCTCCTATATAAAGGGGACCCCAATCATTTTTGTAAAGACAGATCTCATTCACTGCAATAGAACATTCTACTATGCTTTTCACGTTTACTGTGCTCCACAATTGTTCTTAAGCTTTATTGTTTTTACTTTATTGTTCATACTTTATTTGCTCTTAACTCACCTCGAGGCTCCCGAGATAATCGAGCTCGAGGTCCCCGTTGCTCTAACAACACTGGTTTGGTTCATCAATTCTTCTTACTTAAACCTAATATCGCTTGTATATTCACTAGTATTGGAATAAATTATATATCTTTAAAACCACAAGTCACCTTTAATTGTTACTCACATTTTTCGAGGTAAACAATGGTAAAATATTAATAGTAAAAAGTTAATTAAAATATCATATTAAAAAAATGTAAAAAAGGTGATAGGATAGACAGAAGGTACATGTAAAATAGAGCTTGCATGGTAAAAGAGGGGAAAATAGCAATTGGACAAAGTTGGAGGGGGTATTTCTTTCCCACGACAAAGAGGCATAAGATTTTTGCCAATAATTAGTACTCCATATAATATAATAGATAGAACACTAGAAAAATGCTTAAATTTTAAGTTTTAGATTTCTCCATATGATTACAACGATAGAAGTCGATATTTGACTCCCCCGCCCCTTCTCCCCTCAAAAATAAAAAATAAAAAGAAAAAGAAAAAATATTGAAGGAAAGGGAATGATAACCGAAAATAAATTAAGATACATACAACTAGAAAATTAAACAACTGATATGACGGTAGCTTTAAAAAAATGATTGCTGTAAAAATTAAGTGAAATGTGCGGCGACAAAATTTACAATGATTGTTAATCTGAAAGGTCAAACTAGATAATTTTCTCTTTTTATTAACGGAAAAAGCGAGAGCATATAAGTGTTAATGATGAAGAATTACTTATGGGGACGGCAATTGAGACAAAAGATGGGCCTTGTGGGAGGGACCACTCTCCATTTCTAAGCCTTAAATTTTTGAAGAACAAATTAATTAATAGAAATACGCTTAATTATTTAAAGAGAGACCCGCCTTAATTAATGAATGGCGGAGAATAAAAATATACTCATAAAAAGTTAAGATGCGCATATTCATCTGACTTACAATGTGATCAATATCTTACTCTCCTAAAATGGGCTTTTATACCGTTTTATCCCTATAATCGGTTTAAACACTTTCTCTGCTCGCAAATTTAAATGGCCACCATAATTAAAAAACAATACTACTTTGATAAAGAAAGGATGAGGTATTTTGACCAGCCCAAAACCAAAGACTTGGTGATAAAGGGGTATGTGCGTTATGGCCTATGGGACAGCACCAAAAATTGATGCCTCTGATAGTCAGACGGCATTCGATTGGATGAAATATCGCCAATCAAAAGATAAAGTAAAAATTACACGGGGCGCCCTATTTGGGCGCCCCTTTTTAACCTGTAGTCGCTTTGTCTTTTTGTTTGCATCCATACCCACTTTTTAAAAAACTTCAGCTTCCCTTTATAACTGGGAAACTTCAGCTCTAGAGCTGAAGTTTCTGTTAGTAGAATGTATTTGTAAAATAATTCTGAAAATATAAATGAGTATAAACAGAAATGAACATAAACAGAAATGACATAAAACCAATTCGAGCCCACTGAATTCACAGTGTTTCCTTAAGGAATTTAATCCCCTCCTAGTACCCAAGGTTATGGATTATTTCCTCCCAGGATAGAACGAATTACACACTGGTGTAGTGGTACTTCAAACCCCAGTGTTTCAGCGAACACAAAGTTCGGTAGCAAATCACACTTACTTTTTGCTTTGTTTGATGCTAAAAGTATGCAGAAGAAGGAGAAGAAAGTCAGAAAATCGTAGTGAAATTCTGAGCAGAATAGTGTTGTATTTATAGCCAAAGTTAGGCTCTTCAGAATGGCTGTTTATGCAAAACGCCCACAGCATAAATGCCATTACATAAATGGCCATTTACTCAATAATAAAGAGGGAAAATAAAGAGGGAAAATTGAAGAGGGTAGTTACTTTTTTGTTACCAAAACAGAAAAACGGATTGGATTTAATATTAATATTTAATATTAATATTTTGTTATTAAAACAAATATTTAATAACATTTCTGTTAATATTTTACTATTAACAAATAAATTTGGTCCAAAAAGTTAATCAATCAATCGATCATTTGACCAAATCCGAATCCGAATCCGAATCCGAATCCGAAGCCGAAGCCGAAGCCGAAGCCGAAGCCGAAGCCGAAGCCGAGCCGAGCGAGCGACGACGACGACGGCGCGAGGCTTGCCTTCTTCTCAACTCTTTAAGAGCTAGAACAAGAGCAATTGCTTTATATACCCATAAAAAACCTCTTCCTCTTCCAATATGGGACAATGCCCATTTGCCAAGGGGGGAACTTAAAATTTCACTCAAAAATTTTATTTCCCTCCATTTCCCATGCACCCTCTTTTAAGTATTTAATATATTAATTAGACACATCCAAAACCCAACAGTTTCGGTTACTAAACAAAAACTTCAGCTCTAGAGCTGAAGTTTCCGGGTTACTAAACAAAAACTTCAGCTCTAGAGCTGAAGTTTTCCGAAACTTCAGCTCTAGAGTTGAAGTTTTCTAGTTACAACATAGAAACTTCAGCTCTAGAGCTGAAGTTTTCCGGTTACAGAGACAAAAACTTCAGCTCTAGAGCTGAAGTTTTCCGGTTACTAAACAAAAACTTATAAAATAAAACTTCAGCTCTAGAGCTGAAGTTTTTATTTTATAACTGGCAAACTTCAGCTCTAGAGTTGAAGTTCCCGAGTTAAAAAAAAAACTTCAGCTCTAGAGCTGAACTTCAGGCCCGGCTACTAAAATGCTGAAGTTTTGTGTAATTGCCTTTGCTACTTCAGCCCCATGTGCTGAAGTTATTGGAAAAAGCGGGTATGCTTGTAATTTTTTTTTGTAAAGCGGGCACGGATTAAAATGTGATACAAAAAGCGAGTATAGATGCAAATACCAAATAGAGAGGAGAGTGACAAATACCAAATGGTTTGATATGAAAAGAGGCCTGCCCTTTGCCCGGGAGCTCCTGGGCCCCCTTGGGCCTTAATAGATAAGACCCTTTTGCCTTATGCCCATTTTCATCAACATCAAACCAAGCAAGTCATCTTATATTTAGGAATTAATTAATTAATCGTCATTCATTGTCCAAATACTAAAGATTACAGAAGGCAAAAACAGTAATACCCCTCCTATTTGGTTGTTAGTGATAAAGTTATATTCCATAAACAAAGATGAGCAACAACCATCGGAGTTGAACCAAAAAAGGATCCCAACCCCATATCGACGACTATGTTTTCTTCTCTATAAGTAAAGTAAAGTAAGACACATCTCTTCTCAACAACCAAACACACTAGTTAGAGTGGAAATCAAATAACGGGCCTGGATCCTACACCAAACGCCGTTACCATAGTACCCACACGTGCGCTTCAAAAACCACTGAATGGCGCTTGAGCCATTGACCCTCGCTTTTGACGGCGATTCAAACGGCGGCCGTCAACAATCGGTCAACGGCGCCGATGACGGAAACAGAGCGCCCAGGCTTCCACGATGGACCAGGCAAGAAATCCTGGTCCTCATACAAGGGAAAAGAGTGGCAGAGAGCAGGGTCCGAAGAGGGCGTACGGCTGGACTGGAATTGGGTTCGGGTTCGGGTTCGGGTTCGGGTCAGGTTGAACCCAAGTGGGCATCTGTTTCATCCTACTGTAAAAAGCACGGGGTGAACCGGGGGCCGGTTCAGTGCCGGAAAAGATGGAGTAATTTAGCCGGTGACTTTAAGAAGATTAAAGAGTGGGAGTGTGGGATAAAGGAAGAAAGTGAGTCATTTTGGGTGATGAGGAACGACTTGAGGCGAGAGAGAAAGCTGCCCGGTTTTTTTGATAAGGAGGTTTACGAAATTCTGGACCGGGGAAGCGGCGGAGAGGAGATGGAGGCAGGTTTAGCTTTGGCTTTGGCGCCTGCAGCAGCAGTTAATGAGCCAGAAGCATTGTTTGACAGCGGGCGGAGTGCTGCAGCAGATGAAGGGTTGTTCTCAGATTTTGAGCAGTCTGAAGCTGGTGACAAAGATAAGCACATGCCTATTCCTGCTCCAACTCCTATTTCCGGTACTATTCCCTCCAATAACAGTTTGTTTATTTTATCATCAGATATTATTCTGATACATTACTTTTCTTTTTCCAAGAAAATGTCTGTTTTCACATTAGGCTACTTTTGCTGCTCAAAATTTCCATATACCCTCTTCTGATAGAGGGCGTCTTTTTTAGCCATACTTTTCTTTTTCTCGAGATTAATTTTTATTTTCTTTTATCACTTGGTTCTCTTTTGAGTGGCATAAATACCAGGTGAACTATGTTGCAAGTTTGAGTATTGTCAATAACAGATTTTCGCCTTTTCATTCCTTCGGAAAGTACTTAGCTTCTGCTTGTTTCCAGTGCATAGTTCTGAATAGGTTTACTTATTGAAGTCTTTTAGGGAGGTTTATACTTCTGGTATTTGACTTTCATTTGTTTATGTTAACATTTTTTTTTTGTTTTTTTTGGCAGAACAGCAGTATCAACCACTACCTATGGAATGTAATGCTCAAGGTACCTCTAGAATCCTCAATATGTAAATTCTCTCTGTCGTGATGTTTTCTTTGATTTGATTCCATTTTTAATTCATGATCATCAGTAATAGAAAATAGGTTATACTTACGTCCAACAGAGCTTTTTGTGTTTATACAAAGTGAACGAAGGCACATATGCATGGTTCGTTACCTATTTTTGGTGTTTTCCAAACTTATCCAGTCATAACTCTAACCTGGTAAGTATAGACATGTCAAAGCACCATCTTTTATAAATTCAAGTGAAGAATCTTAAATTTGAGTATATGGAACACAAGGTGATCTTACTGAAAACCTGATCGTTGGCTCTTTGCTTTTCTGATATCATGCTGGAAGAACCATAGAACTTTTATCTCTCGTTGAAGCAATTAACAGTGTCTATTTGACTGCCCTGAAGTAGATGGAGCGTGTTACCCTGTCATCATTAATCCCATGTCTAATGCTGGTTTGAAGTTACAATATTTGAAATGTCATGTCTACAAAATATGAAAAGAATGAAGAGATGTGACATTGTCAAATGTCCTTGCTCATGTCCTTTGAAAACAAATCTCAAACGAAGATTAATTAAACAAGAGAGGGTTGCTCACGTGGTAAGCACCCTCCACCTCCAATCCAAAGGTTGCGAGTTCGAGTCACCAAGGGAGCAAAGTAGGAGCTCCTTGGGAGGGGTAAAAAATAAAAATAAAAAGAAGATTAATTAAACAAGGAAGAAAAGAAACACCTCCCTGCAGAAGTCAAAAGATCGACCAAAAGAACAAGTTGGAAGTCGGTGATCTTTCCCTTTCTTGAGGTGTGCTATTTGTTCTCGGCAGGTATAAATCATCAGAAAGAACCGACCTCAAATCCTGATGGAGGAAGTGCTCAGGAAGGAAAGAAACGGAAGCGTGGTGTCACGGATACAGATGAAGAAGCGGACAATCTGCAGCATCAGTTAGCCAAAGCATTGGAGAGGAATGGTAATCTGCTGAGCTCCCAACTTGAGGCTCAGAATGCACATTATCAGCTGGACCGGGAGCAGAGGAAAGACCATGTCAATAGCTTAATAGCAGTTCTTGATAAGCTTGCAGATGCCATGGGAAGAATTGCTGATAAGTTGTAGAGAGCCTATTGGGGTGTATATAACATGTTATCTCTCACTCCTTGAATCATAATCAATGCTAAAGAATTTTGGTGAGTAAACCAGATATCACTTGATGGTCAAATTCGATCATTTTAAATTGGTAGTTGGAAATATAATATTCTTTTCAGATTTTGCACTTTCTAGACTAAATCGTGTTACAAGTTTACAATAATACAGATAGGACTGGGAGGCTAACAAGTACACTTTATTAGAGATATCTCTTGTTTTCTCACGACTGTACAGATACAAGATATATGAGTGAAACTGGGATTGTAAGCTGCCATCTTATATGATTTCTATTTAATATGTTTCTTCTGTAACACTGTTACACATTACAGTGTGAAGTATTTCTTCAAAGAATTAAGATTGGGCAATGTTGGATGCTTAATGTGTATAGCTCATTACTAGACTGAGACTTCCCAAATCCCAGTCTTGAGGAGAAGAGTCAGAAACTTGTGGAAATGGAACTTGATGCTCTGGCTAGAACCGTCTCTACTGCAACTCATTTTTTGGATATAGAAAGATTATATGCTGCCCATGACAAGGTGAAATACAGAACGCTTGACTTGATTATACTGTTAATTGACAATTGTTTTATGATTCTTGGTTGACTGCTAATAACTACTTGCGAGTTTTCTGCTGCGATTTTGACAATATATATCAAGCAAAACTGCAAAATGCATATGAACTTGCATTAAGAACAAATGTGCAACTACTCCAGGATGAGTATTAGGGTCTGAATTGCTGTGCCTAGGTACAAAAGGATACTGATTTAGGAGTTGTCCCTGCCACCTCCAGAGTATCCTGTCCCAACTGATCAAGCTTCCGCTTCTTAACCTCCTCGACGAGATAATTACTAAGATTCGTTGTTGGACTCAGCTTTAGACTTAGTTAAAATATCATGGTATAGCCAGTTTTCACACTGGTCAATGAAAAATAGCCAGCGTTTATCAAGTCAATGAAAAATAGCCATTATTTTGCTGCAACAGGGACCGGTCCAGTATAATATACGGGAGTTCTAGTGCATTTGTGTACGAACTCCAGCATATTATGCTGGACCGGTATACTTTGCTAACTCCTGTAAAATTTGCGGGAGACTGGAGCACCAGTGCTCCAAACTCCAGTATATTATAGTGGACAATTATACTTGCTGGAACTCCCGTAAAATTTGCGGGAGTTCCAGCATAATTATGCTTGAACTCCCGTAAAATTTGCGGGCATATTTTTCCAGATTTTGAACAGTGTTTTCGCTTAGATTTAAAGTGGCTAAATTTTGATGACTTTTGATACTTGGCTATTTTTCAACGACCAGTGGTAAATCTGGCTATTTTTGAATTTCTTCCCAGACTTATGACCAGATGAATCAAAACTATAGTGAATATACTTCAAAGGATTGATCTCTAGTATGTTATCGGTTCATCCTTGGGATTATTTATGCCAACTATAACTTTGTGTTTTTCTTCTTTTGAAACGTGGATTCTGTTCTGATGGCAATTGGTGTCTTTACTACTAGGATCAAACTTGACCCGTTTTGTGGACACATGACGCATCCCTTTTTATTATAATTCCTTGTTCTTTTCAATATCCTTGAGCGCATTTGTGCAACGTACGCTGCTCGCCGCACGGAGTGATATCATCAAAATGAGTCACATGTTTACCTTCTGCCACATCTTCCTGCAACCTTATTTATTGTGTAATAGAGCCACACGCAATTGAGTTAAACAAGGGTCTATCGTATGCAGTTTTACCTTGCATTTTTGCAACAGGCTTGTATACGGTCAAAATATATGCCCCCAATGTCTAGGTTCGAGGTTCCGTCCTAGGACCAAGTCCGGGCGAGGTCGAGATTCGAGACCAGTGGACCAAAATCAAGCTCGAAGACAAAGCGCAATGCCCGGAGATAGGAGTGCGAAGAATACTAGGCCCGAGGCCCGACCCCGAAATATTACCGTTATGGATTTGTACTAGAGCAAGCTAGATTCCTGCCACGTCTCCAAAGTCATGGCGCAAATCCCGGAATAGGGTTGTACGATTCCGTACTAGGCGGTTAGACAGCTGTACCAAGAATATTCCCTACTGTAAATAGAAATATTTCTTATTTAGGGTTCCTCTTTTATATAAAGGAGACCCCAATCATTTGTAAGGGCACCTTTTTTCACTGAGAAAAGAATATACTCTCTACCTTTTCGCCTATTGTTGATCAGCATTGTCCTTTAGCTTTATTGTTCTTACGTTACTTTCCTTACTTTATTGCTCTTAGCCCGTCTCGAGGTCACCATCTCGAGGTCATCTTTGTCAAGTAATATTGGTTTGATTCACTTGCCTTCTTTCATTTATACTTCATATTTCTAAATTATTAAATGGTATTGAACTAAATCACATATCTTTAAAACCACAAATCAAATTTAATTGTTACTCGTATTTTCGAGGTAAACAGTTTGGCGCCAATCGTAGGGCTAAAGATAATAATGATTATTTCTTTACTGATTTTCATTACACGCGTTATCTTTATACTTTTTCTTGCCAAGATTTTTTGATTCTCAGGCTTAAACATGTCTAGCACACAAAACGCACTTGTTCATGACAATGAAGGTCTTGGAGAAAACACCAACGCAAGGGCGGTGTACCACCGATAAACCTAGAAGTAGTGCCAAATATAAAACCAGTTGATGTTAGTTCACACATCGCTTTGAATGCATATCTAGGCGCGAACCCCGACGGAAATATGCACAGGGAAGCCCGATCCAATGTCCAAAGAACACAAAGAATGGGAGATGGTGGAGTTAGCCTACCAGTGATATTCGAGATGCTGCAAGCTCAGCAAATCGTAATCGCTCAACTTCAGAGTCATAATAGAACTCCAAATAAAGCCGAACTAGTAAACACTCGGCGTACTGAACCAGCGCTGGAAATGCCCGATGAAAGTGGCTCGGGGACTGACCCCACGATTTTGAGGATGCTCGAAGAGCTAAACAAGAGGATCGAGTCCGGGGGAAAGAAAATTAAAGACAATGATAAAAAAGTGGAGACCTATAACTCTCGTGTAGACCAGATACCGGGGGAACCTCCAATTTTGAAAGGTTTAGACGCCAAAAAATTCATGCAAAACCAGTCCCTCAGAGTGCGGCTCCGATGCCCATTCCCAAAAGGTTTCGCATGCCTGACATACCCAAGTACAACGGAACAACCGACCCTAACGAACATATCACTTCATACTCTTGTGGGATCAAAGGAAATGACTTGAATGATGATGAAATCGAGTCAGTGTTGTTGAAAATGTTTGGGGAAACACTCTCAAAAAGAGCTATGATTTGGTATCACAACTTAGCTCCTAACTCTATTGATTCATTTGCTATGTCAGCAGATACCTTCATTAAAGCCCACGCCGGGGCCATAAAGGTGGCCACGAGGAAATCGGATGTCTTCAAAATAAAACAAATGAACGGCGAAATGTTAAGGGAGTTCGTGTCCAGGTTTCAAATGGAAAGAATGGAATTGCCACCGGTCTCCGACGACTGGGCAGTACAGGCCTTTATGTAGGGTTTGAACGAGCGAAGCTCGATTTCTTATCGACAACTAAAGTAGAACTTGATCGAGTATCCAGGAGGCGCCTCGATTATCGGAGTACAACTTTAGCGTGGATGCATCGGTAATTGTGTCGGCTATTGGAAAAATCAAAGACACCAAGTGGCCCAGGCCTATACAAACCGATCCTTCTCAAAAAAACCCAAACTTGATGTGCAAGTATCTTGGCACACATGGTTATCGAACGGAAGATTGTAGGCAGCTGAGGGAAGAAGTGGCTCGATTGTTCAACGAGGGCCACCTTCGAGAATTTCTAAGTGATCGGGCTGAGAATCACTTCAGGGAGAGAGATGCAAGGAAAAATGAGCAAAAAGAACCACAACATGTAATCCACATGATCATTGGCGGAGTTGATGTCCCTCAACGACCGATATTCAAGCGCACCAAAATATCAATCACAGGGGAGAAGCGGACTCGGAGTTATGTGCCCGAGGACGTCCTATCATTCTGTAACGAGAAAGCAGAGGACATATCCCAGCCTCACAATGACGCCCTGGTAATCTTTATTCTTTTAAATAAAAATCAAGTTAAACGTGTTTTAGTGGATCCAGGTAGCTCAGCGAACATAATCAGATCGAGGGGCGTGGAACAACTCGGCCTGCAAGATCAGATTGTACCTGCATCCCGGGTGTTGAATGGTTTCAACATGGCAAGCGAAACAACAAAGGAGAGATTATCTTGCCCGTAAACGTAGCCAGAACCATACAAGACACCAAGTTCCATGTCATCGAAGGTGACGTGAGGTATAACGCACTCCTCGGGAGACCATGGATACACAACATGAGGGCAGTGCCTTCAACTCTTCACCAGATGATGAAATTCCCAACGGAGGAAGGAGTGAAAACAGTCCACGGAGAACAGCATGCCGCAAAAGAGATGTTTGCAATTGAGGAAGTGGTGTCGATACCAGAACCCTTGGCCTCGAAGAAATCGAGCTTCAAAGGTAAGCAGACGGCTAAATAGAAACCATAGTTCCCCGCCTCGATAGAATCGGAACAACAGGTAATTGAAGGCGAAGAGTCCGGTGCCACCAAGTCAACCGCCCGAGAGAAAGGTACTCCTGGGAACGGGATTAACCCCCGAACTCAGGGAAAAACTCATTTAGTTTCTTATTGATAATATGGATTGCTTTTCTTGGTCCCATTTAAATATAACATGAATTACACCAAAAACAGCCACGCATCGGCTGAGCACCGGTTCCAGGTTCAAATCGGTGAAGAAAAAAAAGAGGCCTCAGTCCGAGAAGCTACATACCAACGTCCGGTCAACAGGTGGTTCGAAGAACAAACAGGTAAAACAATGGAATCCTATATTGACGATACGTCTGTTAAGTCCCTGCGCGCAGAGGACCAATTTAAATCATCTGCAGGAAACATTCAAAGTTTTGAGGCAATGCAATACGAGGACTTCCCAGGAAAATGTGCCTTCGGAGTTTGCTCGGGTAAGTTTCCCGGCTTCATGATGTCAAATCGGGATATCAAAATCATCCCCGACAAAATCAACGCTATCGCAGATATCACGATCGTGGATAGCGGGAAAAGATCGTACCTGCTCCTCGAAGTTGTTGGTAAAGGATCTTACTGTCACACCTCTTTTTTCCCACACAACCCTATTATGTGGTTGAGTTAGAAGAGTTTTTCCAATTAAAGTAACGTTTTGAAAAGGGATTATTTATTATTTAGAGTCGCCACTTGGAATTGAGTTTTGGTGTTCCAAGTCACCTTTTATCTTGAATCCCTTATCAAAAGGATGTTTGACTCCGAATTTATGGTCTACGAAAACAGAAGACTGAGTAAGGAATTCTGTTGACCGAGGGGAAGGTGTAAGGCACCCCTCGAGTCCTGTGGTTTTAGCACGATCGCTTCATTGACTAATGTAAGGCTTAAATTAATTTTTGGCTATTCTTGTATTTTGATTATGACTTGTCTATTACCACTTCACTTAGTTTATTATATTTTATTGATTATTTTTACCTAGATGCGGTATGCATGCAAGGTATTTTTGAAGGTAGATGTTAAACCAAGGTACGGAATGTACACATGGTTAAAATAAAATTATTTTAAATTTAAAGGCATCAGATGCGGGAATGCGCACATGACCCTTTTATTAATTAAGCATATCAATCCAAGGTTCGGATATGAACACATGGGCTAATATTTAAAGTGCATCTAAAGCTTTTCTAGACTATTTATAGTATTTCATTCCTAAGCTTGAGATTATTGTGAAGGTCACGATTTACGGAAGAATATCTTTGTGGAAGAAAGGAATTTTAGCCTTTTGGACCAAGTATAACAATTACACAATTTATAGAAAAAATGAGCCCGATTTTGATTTATTAACCTTGGGTCAGTTCTCGTGAAAATCTCCAGGCCCAAACATTATTAGTGTTAGTCTAACCTTTACAGCCCCTTACTTTAGTAACTTACTACCTATTAAATCTAATATCTAATTTAAATTAAATCAAATTTCACTACAAGAAAAAGCCTTATCTGCGACCAGCATTTAGGGACGAGTTAATAATCTCGTCGCTAAAAGTATATGTATTGGGACGGAATTATATTGTGGTCCTTAATGATGTATTTTATTGCGAAGGTACTAAATCTGGTCCCTAAAGAAATTAGTAACTGGTCCTAAATTATAATTGAGGGGTCATGAGCGGGAGAGAATATCGCCAAATATAATACTAAAATATTAAAAAAATTATTATTTTCTAAAAAAATAGGCGCCAAAACTAATATACTAAAATTAAAAATTCTTAAAATTAAAGAAACTCTCTGGTTTCCCAAAACATAACGTATACTCTGCCCTAGTCTCTACAAACACAACGCAGCTCTGCCTCCCTCAATCCATCTCTCAAAATCTGAGTTTTCTCAAAGCAAAGGTTGGAAATTTGTTGGTTCGTGAATCGCAGGTCTACCCTAGTTTTTAACCTCGCTTATTGTGAATCTCAGGTATGCCTCCTCTTCTGAGTTGCTCTTTTTCTTCTCTAAGTTCTTCGTTTCCTTCTTTTCCTTCTTTTCTAATATTAAATTGGTAAAAGGTTTCATAATTTCGTTTCTTTTTCTATAATCAATAAAAAGATTATTGGGTTGGGATTCCTAATTTGATAATTTGATTTCTCTGAACTATATTCATGTTTGTAGTGTATAGTGTGTCTGAAAATTAATATTCAAATGGGGAAAAGGTATATTCATATTTGTTCATGTTTTTAGTTTGGGGGAAGGTATATGGTATGGAGTTGCAATATAAATGCAAAAAGTGATTAGCCTAATGTAGTCATCAGAGACCACGAGCCTTTGGAAAAAGCTTCTTCTATATTATACCCGTATATAAACACAGGTTTGTGATACTTTCAATCATAACAAGAGCATCTACAAAAATATTACTACTACCTTTTCTTTTCTCCGTTGTTAAGTTGAAAAAGTGATAGATATTTGAACAACAAGAATGTCTGGGCTATTTGATTTGTGGTCAAATGAGGTAGCCAAGTTGCGAAACAAGGCAGGTGTAGCTGTAGCTGTAGCTGCAGAACCAATTTTCTCAAGTAGCTCCAAAACTACTTTAGTTTCTCTTCTTTTCTTTTGTTATGGATATGTTTAGGAATTTAAGGAGGAAATTTGACAGTAGTCAACACAACTGAGTGATATTCACACACAATCCATCGTCTGACCTTACTATATTCACTCTAGAAACTGAGATAGAAATCCTGACCTTCACGTCTAAACCTCATCTCATACCCGATAACTAATATCGGACCCAGCCAAAGGTACTCAAACTACCTCCTCAACTCCTCTATCCTAGTGCGGGGAACAAAATGCTCCAAAATGACCTGGAGAACTGAGCCCCAGTAAGAGGAGGTGATTTGCTGGTGCTCAGCTCATAAATCTGCCACAACCACTTGGACGGACCCTACATCTGAAAGGCAGTGAAATCAACTCCATTGGACTCAGCTAGTCCCAAATTGTGCAGCATGACAACGATCCAAGAATCACTGGGCATCCTCTGAAGGTATACCACTAAAGTGATGAAGATGCAACTTCGTAAACTTATCCGTTCCCTTCAACTATAAGCTGAAATCGTCTGCTTATCCTCAGGTACGCAACAATAGTAGGTTGAACTTCCCCAACCGATAACATTGCAGGAGTCGGATAGTACGGGTAGCTGAATTCTTCGCTCTGCCCCCTACCTAGGAAGTAGCTGGTATAGTAGGAAATGCCCCATCTTGATCCAAACTCTCGAACAAGCCAACCATACAGACCAAAACATCATAAACAACTGGTGAAACAAAAAGGCAATAGGGAACTTGAGCTGGTACTTCCGACTCATCATCATAGTCATGAACCTGATCCTCAACAGGAACTACCGGTGGATCCACAGCAACTGCACGAGTAGGAGCTCTAGCTGCGGTGTGTGCTTCGTCCCTACCTCTACCTCGATCCCGACCTCTCACGACCCTAGCCTGGGGTATCAGCGCCTGCTCAGTTGCACCCGATGTTTGTGTTCTCACCATTTGTGAGAGAATAGAAAAGCAATACTTCAGACTTAGGGATAAAAAAACCCACACGACAGAGAATCAAAGAAAGACGAGTCTTCCAAACAACCTTGTAGCCTCTCAAAGATAAATGTAGACGTCTCTATACCGATCTGTAAGACTCAATTAGACTTGTTCATAACTCATGAGACCTAAGCAACCTAATGATCTAATACCAATTAGTCATGATGCCAAATCCCACCAAAGTCGTGACGACGCCTAACACAGCTTGCTAGGCAAGCCAACATTCAATATACAGAAATAAACCTCAATAACAATAAGGAGTAGTCTCAAAAAGCGGAATAAGATAGATAACTGTAGCAATATAGCGATACAACTGAAATATCATCCTAGAATCTAGTGTCAACGAATACATGAGCTCTATAGAATAATTAAGTAAAATAGTCTAGATGATGGTAGAATACTATCTGAAGTACATAAACAATAATAACAAAAGTAAGGGAAGGGACTCTAAGGCCTACGAACGGAACAACATAGCTACCTTGAAATATCCAACAAGTATTAGTACAACTCCCTAGCATTCATCTCTATCAGCTACACCTGATATACACATAAAATGTAGAGTGTAGTATGAGTACAACAGATCCTATGTACTCAGTAAGTAGCAAGCATAACCTCATATTGAAGATAGTGACGAGATTGGCAAGTTCGCTACTCACTTTTAACAGTCAACAATAACCTTAACATCATCATCATCATCATAATAATAATAATAATAATAACAACAAAAACAAAAACAAAAACAATAACAATAACAACAACAACAACAACAACAACAACAACAACAACAACAACAACAACAATAATAATAATAATAATAATAATAATAATAAAGGAAAAATATCTCAAGAATAACGAGTTCAACTTATTCACATTAATAGAAAATAGACATGCTTTAATCAACTCAGTTAAGTCATCAATCTCAAGATATAAATATCAATTAGTATGAGGAAGATTCGTCTCTATGCTAGCACGACAAGTATCAATACCAAAATCAATGAATTTACAGTTAAATCATCAAGTAAGCATAATCTCAACACTGTACGGATGCCTGGCATAAAGCCCCTCGCTCAGCACATACCAAGTGCCTGCACTCACATGGCCCAAAGTAGTATGGGTTATCATTTGATTCCAGAGGGACGGATCCTAGCCCAAGTGCTTATCAGATTAAAGGTCAATGATCATAACTCAGCCTAATGGCCTGGCGTACTCGTCACCTCAATATCAATACCACTTAGCCTAATATGGGGGCCAGGCATACGCGACACCTCAATATCAATTTATTACGGCTCTATATATAACCCAGTTCAGTCATTAATCCACGCAAATCATAATTTGCAATGTCTCATAGAATCATAAATCAATATACCGCATAAATTATATCAATGTGCCACAAATCCACTCAAACCCGTGGTACAAAGTAAGGAAATCAACAACATGTGAGATAACCGGTAAAAAGTATACGAAAATGATAAAATAACAGGCGAATATAATATTATAACGGAAAAGTATGACTACAACCAAGGCAAACAACTCAATATAGCAAAATAGACCTAACATATTTCAAACGGATAAGCACATAGCCTAGACATGACCCTAACAAGTAGAGAAAACACGGTAACACGAAAGCATGATAGCAAAACTAGGCACATAATAGTCTAAGGTCTACCGGGATCATGAATAGCCACAGTGTACGCATATACGCTCGTCACTACGTACATGCGTCACCCACAACACATAGCAAGTATTGTAGTCTATGGAAAAAATACCCTCAAGCCAAATTCCTAGGTAAGATACTTATCTCACAGTACGAGAATCAATACTCTAAAAAGACCTTGCCTCTCGAATCGGTCTCCGGACGGGTCAAATCTAGCCGAAAACAACTCAATAATGTCAAACAATGCTATATAAATCGATTCTAAGTAATAAAGCTTTAATCTTTATCAAATAGCAAAAAATCAACCAAAATGTCAACTCGGGCTCACTTTCCAGAATCCACCAAAAGTCACAAATCCCGACTACCCATTCGAATGCAAGTCCAAATATATAAGTTTTATCCAAATCCAACTCTGAATCGAGGTTTAGATCTCCATTTTTCACTCTCTAAACCTATAGTTAAAATTCCCAATTGGTTATTCAAATCTCATAATCTATGAGTAATAATCCATTGGGAAACAAGATATAATGTTAAAATAAAGTAGAAATCACTTACCCTTTTGTCTTGTGTGAAAATCCCATTAAAAAATCGCCCATCTCCAAGTGTAGGGCTCAAAATATGAAATAATGGGTCTAACTCCCGAAATTAGAACCCTTCAAAGTCTGCCCAGTGATACCTTTCGCGAACGCGGTCCAAACTTTGCATTCGCGAATCACAAACAACCACTGGTACAAAAATACTCTTCGCGAATGTGGTCTGCCACCCGCAAATGTAATGCAATAGTATCCCCAGCCTATGCGAACGCGTCCAAGCCTTCGCCAACGCGAAGGCTCACCCCAGCTGGCTCCCAGCTAGGTATTCCTCTTACGCGAACGAGAGCCTTCTCCCGCGAACGCGAAGACCAACAGCCACCAACACGAAGACCAACGACCACCAACGCTTCGCGAACGCGATACCCTTTAAACGAAAAGGAAGAACAAAAACACTGCTAATAAGCCTTCGCAATCACGAGACCTGCTCTGTGATAGTGATGCATACTAGACACCAGCAGTCGTCAAGAATTCCAACCAAGCTTCGAGTAGTTCGAAACTCAACCGAGCCAATCGGGACCCTATCCAATCATACCAACAAGTCCATAAATACTATCCGGGCCTATCCAAAACCTCCAAATACATGTAAAATGACCACATTTACTAATTGATAACCAAACCATCAATTGAACTTCTCTTAAGTTCATACTTCATAAGCTTCTAACGTTAAGCTAACGCTGATTCCTATCAAACCAACTCGAAATGCCACCATATTTTGTACAGAAGTCCGAAATTATGTAACGAACCTATTTCAACTCCCGAAATAACAATTCGAATCCGATAACATCAAAGTTAACTCCCGGTCAAATTTATGAACTTTCTAAACCTTCAACTTTTCAACTTTCGTGAAATAGAGCCAAATCAACCTAGGAACCTCCAAATCCAAATCCGGACACATGCTACATCCAAAATTGCCACCTATTGGAACCCTCAAAATACCATTCCGAGGTCATTCTCTCAAATGTCAAACCTCAGTCAACTCTTATAACTTAAGCTTCCAACCATGAAATTTAGTGTTTCAAATCACTCCAAAACCTTTCCGAAACCAAACCAACCATCCGCAAGTTGAAAAACTACAAATAAGCATACGAGAAATATCAAATAGGGAAAAAGAGCTCAAATACACAAAACGACCGGCCGAATCGTTACAACTTGGAGCTTTATTTATATCTTAATTAAATTGCTTAATTAACTTGGTCCCTTGTTTGCTCTTGGTTTATGCAATTAACTTTATTATGACTATTTTGAGAAAAATATTTACGTAAAACTATGTGATATGGCAGATGTTTATTGTTTTACGCATAAAACTAATAGCCTGTTTGGCCAAGCTTCTTTTTAGTCAAAAATGCTTTTTTTTTTTTGCCAAAAGCACTTTTGGCCAAAAATTGAGGTGTTTGGCCAAGCTTTTGGAAGGAAAAAAAGTGTTTTTGAGGAGAAGCAGAAGCAGTTTTGGAGAAGCAGAAAAAAGTAGCTTCTCTCCAAAAGCACTTTTTTGAGAAGCACTTTTGAGAAAAATACACTTAGAAGCAGTTTTTTAAAGCTTGGCCAAACACTAATTGCTGCTCAGAAGTGCTTTTCAAACTAATTAGCCAAACACAAACTACTTCACCAAAATTACTTTTGAGAAAAGCGCTTTTGAAAAAAGCACTTACCAAAATAAGCTGATTTTTGCAGCTTGGCCAAACGGGCTATAAAACAAGTTCTTTATTTTATTGTAATATATTAAGTACATTACTTTAGAACATGCAACGAAAAGATGAGTAGAATTAAAAAACGGAAAACTTTTAATTTACGACACATTGAGTTATGATTATTCATCTTCATGAGATTAAGAGTCCGTTTGGCAATGAAATTTTTTTTACTTTTTTTTTTATATTTAAATTTTACAATTCTTATGTCCCACTAAGAGCCCGTCTGGCGATGCAAATTTTTTCATTTTTTTTTTTACTTTTTTCGAAATAAGTGTTTGGTCATAAAATTTTCAATTCTCACTTGAAGATTAATTTTGAAATTTTTCAAAAATTTGTAAAACTCTAAAGAATTGTTTTTAAAAAATTTCACTCAGATCACTCACAAAAATTTAAAAAAAAAAATCAAAATTATATTTATGTCCAAACACAACTCTAATTTTCAAATACCATTTTCAGTTGAATTTTGTTTCATTTTTTTCTAAATTTTACAATTCTTATGTCCAAAAGCCCACTAACATAATCCTTGAATAATATCTTATACTTTCCAACACGCAACGAAAATACGTAAACTGAAAAAAGGGAAAATATTTAATTTATGATACATTGAGTTTTAATTGTTGAACTATCCTTCACCATTACAGGATTATTAGCCTGTTTGGCCAAACTTTTTTTTTTGTCAAAAATGCTTTTGGCCAAAAATTGAGGTGTTTGGCCAAGCTTTTGGAAGGAAAAAAAGTGCTTTTGAGGAGAAGCAGAAACAGTTTTGGAGAAGCAGAAAAAAGTAGCTTCTCTCTAAAAGCACTTTTTTGAGAAGCACTTTTGAGAAAAAGACACTTAGAAGCAGTTTTTTAAAGCTTGGCCAAACACTAATTGCTGCTCAGAAGTGCTTTTCAAACTAATTAGCCAAACACAAACTGCTTCTCACCAAAAATACTTTTGAAAAAAGCACTTCTCAAAATAAACTGATTTTTGTAGCTTGGCCAAACAGGCTATACATCACTGTTGTAGAATATCACACTTGCCAAGCTTCGCTAGTTGCTGTATCAAGTTCGAAAGGAAATAACACAATATATTTTATATGGTTCCATCGTAACTGAAATGTATCACGACATGTGAAAAATACAAAAAAATTACGTAATAGAATTAGAAAGGTCAATATGGAAAAGTGACACCTTGATTTGTTGTGGTTAAGTTCTTAAAATAAATGCAGTGATAAATGGAAGAAGTTTGATTAATCTGCAGATTTTAACATTTGAGCCTAGATTTGTAGATAAAATCTAAGGAAATTACTTATAGAGAAATTAAATAAGTTGTTTGCCATTTATAGATCCACAGGAAATAGAGGGAACACCAAAATTTGAAAATTTGACCTAAATTTTCACACCAATTTTTTTAATCGAAAACATCTCCCCGCGTCCATTGGGCAATAGTCCACTTCCTCTCTCCCTATTTAAAATCGCCAATCGTCTCTTCTCTTTTCTCACGCCCTCTTTCATTCTCACTCTACTTCATTGGTTTTATTTCCCCCTAAACTTTACCTTATATTTGCTGTCCTCAACCACTCCGATGGCGCACGATAGCGACCTCCCATGCGACGGCGATGGCGTCTGTATGGTGTGCAAAACGAAGCCATCGGAGAATGAATCCCTCCTCTGTAAGACTTGTGCCACTCCCTGGCACGTCACCTGCCTCTCTGCTCCTCCCAATTCCATGGCCGACGCCGTCAACTGGGAGTGTCCTGATTGCTCCTTGCCTCCCGATGTCCCCCGGGTCGCCGTTAAACAGAATGCTGCTGCGGCTTCCTCGTCGTCTGGCAGCGATTTGATCGCCGCCATTCGGTCCATAGAATCCGACTCGTCGCTCACCGAACAAGAGAAGGCCAAGCAACGACAAGAGCTCTTGAGCGGAAGCGCTAAAGCCAGTAATCTGGAAGTTGTCAATACAGACAACGATGTTCTCAACATTCTCGATGGAAGTTTGAACTGCTCTATGTGCATGCAACTGCCGGAGAGACCTGTCACGGTATATCGCTTTTTCAATGTTTTTTGTCCTTTCCTTGCTTTATCCCCTTTTTCCTTTTTCAATTTTACGTTTTAGTTTCATTCTCCTCATTTTTGTATTAAAGATATACTAGTCCTGATTTGCCATTATCGCAAGGTGCCTCACATAGATGCTTAGCCTGAAATATTTCAATTTCACTCCCGAGATGACTTCCTTCTAGGTTCACATCTGTAACTTGGAACACAGAGAACCTTATGTTTTGGACTCATAAAGTTTTATGCTTAATCAGAAGAACAGGAAGAGACCTTGTTTTTTTAATTTATAAATGTTACTCAAAACCTTATGCTTAATTTCAATTACTGAAATGTCCTTGCTTTATGCCTCCTAGATATAAGTTACTTGTATTGTTGTGTTCGATCCTGAGAAGAGTTCATATGTGAAGTTTCTTTGTTGAATGGAGGTGAGTTCAAGGGCTTCTTTGATTGCGAAATGCACACACTTCTTTTGTTGTCATTAAGTTTCCTCCCTCTGTGCTGTTAGAGAGGACAATTCTCGAATAGGAAATTGTGGGAAAATGGACAGTGAGATAAGTTGCATGCCAATGAACATATCTAAATTGACATCAATAAATAGCTTTGCGTAAATATTCATAGATGCCCATGACTAAGGGATTAGCCCTTCCCTGTATATTCCTGTTCCAGTAATCATTGTTACTATAAATGGTGTATGTGGTATCTCATGCTTTATTTTTTAGTTTTCTTTTTAATCATTTTGTTTCTATGATGTTTGAGTACTAAAATATTGGTAGGTTTGTATGAGATGCATGATTTGGACCACTCAAGCCCAATAGAATGGGCATTAGGAATATTTTACCTACTTGGTTGATCACTTGATTACAAGTGATCTTTGATCCTTTGTTGGATAAATGCTCATTTCCTTTTGAAGGAATAGTTATTTAATTTGGAGGCTTCACACAGCTCCATCTTACTACTATTATCTTTTCCATGTCAGACTCCTTGTGGTCATAACTTTTGCTTGAAGTGTTTCCAAAAGTGGATTGGGCAGCGGAAGAGCACATGTGCTAATTGTCGCACCCCTATTCCGCCGAAAATGGCAAGCCAACCTCGAATTAATTCTGCTCTGGTTATTGCCATAAGAATGGCAAGAACACTACGATCTGGTGCTTCTGGGGGGACCTCAAAAGTTGCACATTTCATTCACAACCAAAATAGACCCGACAAAGCTTTCACCACTGAGCGTGCAAAAAAGTCTGGAAAGGCTAATGCTTGCAGTGGGAAGATTTTTGTCACAATCCCTGGTGACCATTTTGGACCAATTTCAGCCGAGAATGATCCAGAGCGCAACCTGGGCGTCTTAGTTGGTGAGACTTGGGAGGATCGTTTTGAGTGTCGGCAATGGGGGGCTCATTTCCCTCATGTGGCTGGAATTGCTGGCCAGTCAGATTATGGGGCCCAGTCTGTTGCACTTTCTGGCGGATATGAAGATGATGAGGACCATGGTGAATGGTTTCTTTATACTGGAAGGTAAAGTTTTGTCTGTGTTGCTTGTCTTTATCTTTTGTTTGATGCATGTACCTTCTGTTGTTTCCCTTAGCTCACCTTGCATGCAACTCGTTTTCTCAAACTTACTCTATGCATGATGTTCCACTTATGATGCATTTGCTGTGTTGAATTTCTGTTCTCCGTTGTTTCTTGTATTTTGAGCACCATGCTCGTGTAAAGTATCTATCAGTTGTGGTTAAGCTGGATTCTTCCTTTTGATTTCTGAAAACTTTTTATGAGTGTTATCAATTTGACTTTTGTTTACTACAAAGTAAGTCCAGGTTAATGCTTGGTTTTGCATTTGTTTATTTATTTATACTGATAACTTTTGGTGCTGCTGGTTTCTGCTGAGTATTTGACTTTTGTTTACTAAAAAGTTGAGTCCAGATTAATGCTTGGTTTTGCATTTGTTTATTTATTTACACTGATAACTTTTGGTGCTGCTGGTTTCTGCTGAGTATTTGACTTTTGTTTACTAGAAAGTGAGTCCAGATTAATGCTTGGTTTTGCATTTGTTTATTTATTTACACTGATAACTTTTGGTGCTGCTGGTTTCTGCTGAGGTACCCTTCTAAGTAGTTTTATGTTGATTTGTTTGGCTAGTGGTGGAAGAGACTTGAGTGGTAACAAGCGAACAAACAAGTTACAATCATTTGACCAGAAATTTGATAAGCTTAATGAAGCTTTACGTGTCAGCTGTCTCAAGGGTTATCCTGTCCGAGTTGTGAGGTCAGTTGGTGCATTTAACATTTTGATTAAAAATGTAGATAACTGAAACGATTCTTGCTATCCCTTCTTTTGACTGGAAATTGGCTGATTTATTGTTGTGTTAGGCGCTCTTGGATTGGCCAATAAAGTATATGTAGTTGGCTTATTTATCTTCCACAGTGTGATGTTATGTATCATAGAGATGTTAAGTTTCATGTCAGAGCAACCAAGTTTGCATGATAGCTGATGTACTTGTGATTGTTCTTGACATTCTGTGCAATTGCTGTTGTTTTCTTTAAATATTTAAAGTACCAAGTAGGGTAATTGTTATGCGATCTATGTTGCGATCAGGATGCCGACTTTCTGCTATTGAAATGTCTTGACCTTTGTCAACAAAATAATTTCTATCAGCATCCACTAGTTGAGTTAGTAATAGTCTATTTCGTGGGATTTGCCGATATTTACATCAAGTCTCAGATCTTTTTCATTGATGTTGGGGGTGCATTTCTAATGCACAAATTTTATCCTTTTCTCATATATATATATATATATATATATATATATATATATATATATAGGTCCCATAAGGAGAAGCGTTCTTCTTATGCACCAGAGAAGGGAGTACGATACGACGGGGTTTACAGGATTGAAAAATGCTGGCGGAAAGCTGGAAAACAAGTTTGAAACTCTTGCCCAAATCTTTATGCATCTGTATCTCCGATTCTCCATCTATGTCAATCATTTACGTGTCTTTGACATTTGTGCAGGGATTCAAAGTGTGTCGATATCTTTTTGTGCGCTGTGATAATGAACCTGCCCCATGGACCAGGTCTTTTATTTGTGCATTTTTACTTATTTGCAAATGTCTATCCTCTTCTTTTTGGGATTTTCTTTTATTTAATTAACCTTGTTATATTGGCAGTGATGAGCATGGGGACCGTCCTAGGGCCTTGCCTTCCGTAAAAGAGCTAAATGGTGCTACAGATATAACTGAAAGAAAGGGATCTCCGGCTTGGGATTATGATGTGAGAAGCTAGACAATTGTAGCATGATATTTGGAATCTGCAGTAGTTTTTCTGTGTGGTAATTTAGAACATTAAAGGATGCTGATTGTCAGATTGTGATTAATTTTGCCAATTTAATTGGGGTATTTACATTCTTTCTGTAAATGCAGTGACATTTTTTAATAAACGTTGTTGTATGTGAAGCATACATTATAATAATGTTGGCACTCTTTGTAATATATGGTTTCTGTTCTACAGGAGGAGAAGAGTTGTTGGATATGGAAAAAAGCTCCTCCTAATAGTCGAAAACCTATTCAATGTCAAAATGATGATGATGGAACAAAAGTGAGGAAAGTTAGATCAAAGAAAAATACAGTGTCTGTGAAGCAAAGGCTTTTGAAAGGTATACTTCTCATTCAATGCTAGTCGTTATATCTTTTGCCTTCTAATCTGATTTAACTAGGCCGTATGTGGTATTTTCTGATTTTAGGTTTCCTTTTGATTGTTAACGATTGCATAATGTCTTCAATTTAATTCTCAATAAATATGAAATGATGTGATGGTGCAGAGTTTAGCTGTCTTATATGCCGGGAAGTGATGAATCTCCCACTTACCACTCCATGTGCTCATAACTTTTGCAAGGCATGTTTGGAAAGTGCCTTTGCAGGACAGTCTTTTACAAGACAGAGGGGTGAAGGCAGACGAACATTACGAGTGCAGAAAAATATAATGAAATGCCCATCATGCCCGACTGATATATCTGATTTCCTCCAGAACCCCCAGGTACCTAATTCACAATTTACCTGACAACTTTGTGGTGCTCCAAAATTTGATCATTACTAATTACTATCTCAGTAGTTGATATATTAATGTCATAAGCAAAACTTAATCATTCCATTGTATTTGTTGAAACAAGGGACTTTTGTACTTCTGAGTATAAGTTTTAGTCTTACACTGAAGGTTGTTTTGTTGGCAGATTAATAGAGAGTTGATGAATGTAATAGAATCATTGCAGCGCCAAATTGAGGAAGAAAATGCAGGATTGAATGAAGATGTTGATGGTGGCTCAGATGGAAAAGATGAGGTTCCAACTGAAGAAGCTGCTGAAACTGATAAATGTGTGGAGGATGATAAAGAAGGTGCGAAGCCTATCACTGAGACTGAAACCAAGCAGACAAACAAGAGGAAGAGGTCCGGTGATATTGATGATGTATCACCTAAAAAATCCCTTGACAAACCCGATGTGGTGCATAATCTTGGGGAAGTTGATTCTGCCATACCTGAACTTTTAGTTTAGGGTTTGATGGAGCAAACATGTCTTCGAAGCAGAAGAAAAGTGGTGGCAGCTGGCATGCGCACTAGGATTGGAAGGTGGTTTCATTGAGTGATGATTCTGAACAAGTTGGCTGACATGTTACTTGTGGATAATTTATGGTTTATTTTTGGTTGGACCCATAACAACTCCTTGGTGCATTTGTCATATTTCAATTCCATTACCCCTAGCCCTTGCATGGCAAGCTTTTTATTTGGTGTTTTAGTGTTGAAATTATGAACTGCAACCATAAATGTTGGAGATTATGCATCTTTTGCGTTCTGGCTTTCTGTTATTCATTTATTGTCAAGGTACAGTAATAAGCTATGCATTCATGCCCTTGTTAATGGTAGGTAGAGTCTTCCTACTAGTTTGAGAGCATAAATTAAATCTTTTTGACAAATGTATTCAGCAAGGTGTAGCTGGAACCAAGCAAGGCTGTTGAAATAATGGTTCATAACTATTTCAAGAGAGGGTAGTAGCTTGAAGCCTATACTATATCAGCACTGAATAACGTAGGTGAAAATGTATGGACTAGAATTTCTCTACTCTTAAATACTGGAGATTCCTTTTGCAACTCTCCTACAATTAAAGTAGTTGTTTCAACTGCATGGGTCAGAAAAGGAAGTGTAAAGCATGTAGCGTTTAATAGTAGAGCCCCAAATATTACCAGCCCTAGAAGAAGTGAAAGATGACACCACCTTCTAAGTTCTACGATTTTATGATATTTCTTACTCTGTTACTCTTCTATTATTATTGCATTTGGTGGATTACTCTTTGTTGTATTTTCTATGTTAAACAATTAACTCTTAAGTAACCAGGTATTTTCAATGATCAAATTTATTCTTTTATGTACTTTTTTTATTTTCCTCTAAGTTGATGCTTGCTAGTTTTGGACAGAGATTTTGTCAACCTGTCAGGTGAGCCTAGAATGTAGTTTTGAGTACTTTAATTAAGAATATTATAGTCTATGTTTCTATATACTAGTCAATATTCAAGCCGAATAAGTTAGAAAGGAGAAAAGCCGAACTATGATGAATTTAATTACGTATGATATTGGTATAACATTTTAAGGAATCCAATACCGAAAATACCCGATCGAAATGTCTAAATATCATACCATACTAACGGAAGAACACCCTTACTAAGTTCTAATCCCAATAACAATGTCCTGTTCTGAAGATAACAAAAAAGCAAAGTCATATAATTAAGCTCATTACTAAACCATATTTAAGATGTAATTAGCTACCTTCCATCAATATAAGTCCTGTTGGATTCTCGAGGGCATACTGAACCAATCTCTGGCGAGCTGTTCTATGGTCCACAAAAGACCCAGTAACCACAGAGCTTGGGGAGTACGTTTAATTTGGGTTGCACAGATGCAAATAAGATATAAGGACGGGGAAATCCACGAGCTCCGGTTGCATAAAAATAAATCAAGATTTCTCTAGATCAAGCTGCTCAAAATGGAAGCAAGGGTGTAGAAAATGCAGTGACCAATAATGCAGCGGCTGTTATCAACCCTGATATGTATTAAAAAAACTACCTGCAAATTTGAGAAATTCATTAATATGCATGTCATAATCAGACAGTTTAAACTACGAAAGACAGTTTATCAATCAATGCAGTCTGTCTTTTGGTAGATCTGGATTTGCACATAGTAATAAATCACGACCGAGGATAGAAGAAAAGCTTCGGTAAAATATTTTTCTCGATCTGTTGGATGTGCACAAATTCGAAATTTCTCATTGCAGGCACAGCTGTATACAGGTTACGTAATATGAATATACCTTTCTAGGGAAAAAAAAAATACTTCCTTGCTTAGGAAGACAAAACAGACAGCTTTCAGTAAAAGTTTTAGAAGAGACGAACAGAAACTTAGAGAAACCTTTTGCAGTGATACGAATCCTAATCCAAGCTCTCAAAGTTGTAGCTAATTGGAAGAGATCTCTCGGGCAGTATTAGCCTTCTTCTAGAAATGCTTGCATTTTACTAGCGCATATGAAGGAGGAGAGCATTTGTATTTGACCGTGGCCGCACTCATTCATGCTAAAACAGAGGGAAATTCAGTTGTAGATGTAATTCTAACAGGTTCAACTAAACCCATAATTTTTGTCACCGTTCATAAATTTATTCGTTCAAATTTATTAAAATTGTAACAACCATATGAACCCATAACTTTAAAAATATAACGGGTTCAATATTAAGAATCTTAAAGGCTGAACCCATAAAGTTTAAATCTTATATCCGCCTCTGCCCTTACCGGTTGTTTATACCATGTTTAGTTAAGTTAACCATAAGACAAACTAAGGTCAACTAGCAGAAGCGTATCCAGGATTTTAAAAACATGGCTGCATTATTATCTTTAAGATAGATGTTTGGTTCCATTATAAGATAGATGTTTGGTTCCATTATAATGTAAAATTTTATGGAAGTTGACGAGCAAACTATATTAATACTATATTCGCAAAAAATATCATTCACTTCACAATTTTCTTCGACGAATTTTCATACCTTGAAAACGGTCAATAATAGCATCATTACTTATATCATTAAATATCTCATGCTCCATATAGTAAACTAAAAAATCATTCAATTTTTTTAAAGGCAACGCTTGATTGAGCTGGGAGTTTTGCTGTTTGAATGCATTGAGAGCCTCAGAGCCGAGTCACAAGTACTTTGTTTTAGGGATTTAAAGTTTTTGTTTTCAAAAGAATGATTAAGAGAAGAAAAATAAAAAAGATGTGGGCAAAAAAGAATTTAAAAAAAGAAGTAAAAATACGTGTTTGTTTGTTAAATTGGAAAGAAGGAAAGGTCCTAGAGATCTGTTGTTAATTAAAAACGGCATGGGAATTAAAAATTTATTTATTTATTAATTATACAATGAATTAATTAAAAAAATTCTATAGGGATCGAACCCTTGACTTGGGGGACAAAAAGGAAACAAAAGGGGCACTTTGTCACCCACGCACCAAATCAGTCACCCGAGCATGGGTGGCTGTGAATAACTAATTTTTGACCACACCCGAGTACTACATTATTAGTGTAAATATTTCTTTTAGGTATAATTTTGATGTTTTAAACTTTTATCTTTCTCTTAATAGGTTTCATTAAAGAAAATTAAAAACTACAAAAAAGATATTCACCTTCTTAGAGTATAACTTTTGTTCCTATTTTTAAACAGAAGAAAATGTATAAAAAATTATATATTTGGTTTCTTCTAATTTTAAATTTAACCTTATAGTATTTTTCTTAGTATAATTTAAACTATAGTGTAAATGTTTAGTTTTCTTATGTGTATAATATCTACGTCTAAAAGTAGCTGACTAATATTTTTAGCTATGCATTTTACTTTCATTTTTTCTTCAGTTAAACAAAAAATAAAGTAAAAGCCATTTAAAAAAAAGCAACTAACAAAAAGAAAAGAAAAAGTAACAAAATAACCAAAACAAAAAATTTCTCTTAATCTTGGTTTCTTCTTATATATTCACGTCCCTTCCCCTCAAGCCCTCACGTCTCACTCATATTGCGCGCGCACACACGATCATCTGCACACACACAAATTATACATACATAATGCAGAACCCTCTAACCCTCACTTCCCACTCCCTCCAGTCATCTCATCATTAACCCACACATTTATATATAATACACACACATTCACATAAAAAGGGGAGTCCAATATATTTTGAAAAGGAGATACTTTGAACAGAAAAGAAGAGGGGAAAAAGAAAGCAAAAAATCCTAAAGCTTGAGGTCTAAAAGCTGCGCCGTTGTAGAAATAGAGCAGCAGCTGCACTGTTTTTCTTCTTTAGCCCTAAAACTCTACTTTCGTCCCTTTTATCCACTGCGACTCATCTTCTTTTTGCTTTGAAAATCAGCCGCTAGCCGCTGTATAAATCCAGCAAACTTAGGGGTTCGTGTTTGGATTTCTCGTTAAACACGAAATACCATTCAAGTCCTCGTTGCGAGCGAAGCTTCCGGTCCGACTTTGTTTCAGATCTAAAGAAATTGTTGGAAAAGTTTTTATCTTTAAGGTTCATTCTAATCTTTGTGCTTTAAATCTTTATCATTTTTTTTGTTGTATTTACGTGAATGAATCCACACTATCTTTCATGAATGTTGTTCTGTTATTCAAATACATGTTCATGTGGTTTGTAAGTTATATTTTAAGTTTTATCATTTTTCTGAATAGTTTCATGTCATCCTTAGTAATTAAAATTGGAAGCTTCAAAATGAAGTTCACTGATTGGATTAATGAGACTTAGAAATAAGTGATTTTTTTTTCTTTCTTTCGTTCTTTTTCTTTCTTTTTTGTATAGCTTGATTCATTTGTGCGTTACATATTTATTGCGGCCATGTTTAAATTTTTGTGTTAATCTATTAGGTGTATTCTTGTTACGACGTTATGAGTGGTTTTGTGCTTTAGAACTTACAAGATTCATGAAGTTTGGTTTTATTTGTATTACTCCTTATGTTTTATATATTTGTCATCTTAAATTTTATAATGTTAAATCTAGCTTAAGGGCAAAAAGAGTTTGGGGCTTGACATTAAAGAGGATCAAAATTTTAAATTAGTTAAATAATTCAGTAACCTCAATCCCATACCCTCTAGTAATTGTGACTGCCCCCTATGAATTGCCGGAATCTTTGAATAATTGTAATATACATGCTTCACTATTTATTAGTTAAAACCTACTTCATTTCCACAAACAAATTCCATAATATTTGAGCCTCACAAGAATCCCAAGCTTAGGGAGTGGAATACTTTAAAAATGCTAGAAAAGCTTTAGATATATTTAAAATATTAGCCCATGTGTTCATACCCGAACCTTGGATTGATATGCTTAAATAATAAAAGGATCATGTGCGCATTCCCGCGTCTTGATACCTTTAAATTTAAAATAATTATGTTTTAACCATGTGTACATTCACGTACCTTAGTTTAACATCCAACTTCAAAGAATAATACCTTGTGTGCGTACCGCATCTTGGTGAATACAATTAATAAAATACGATAATAAATTAAGCGGCAATAGGCAAGCCATAACTAATAAAATATAAGAATAGCCAAAAATTGATTTAAGCCTTACATCAGTCAATAAAAGCGACCGTGCTAGAACCACGGGACTCGAGGGCTGCCTCACACCTTCCCCTTGGTCAATAAAATTCCTTACTCAATCTTTAGTTTTCGTAGACCATAAATAAGGAGTCAAATCTTCCATTTGATGAGGGATGCAAATAAAAAGGTGACTTGGAACACCAAAACTCAATTCCAAGTGGCGACTCCTAGTAATAAATAATCCCTTTTCAAAACGTCACTTTAAAATTGGAAAAACTTTTCTAATTCAACCTCGAAATCGGGTTGTGTGGAAACAAGAGGAGTGACAGCTCTGGCGACGCTGCTGGGGATAATCAATTAGAATTTGAGCTTTTTACATTGCTTCTTATTTGGCTTTTATCATGTTTTGGATATTATTGTGTTTGAGAGCGTAATATGCTATTTGTCGCTTATTTACCGCTTTAATATTTATTTGAACTGTGATATAAATTGTATCCTCTCTCGTACCCCTCTGAGTCATCTAATAGGTAGTTATATTGTGTTTGCCTACCAGCATCACAAACTTTCTGTCTTGAGATAAAGCCAATTAGCCTACCAACTTCTGTTGAAGGATTTAGTCACACATATTTAGGCGGGAGAGCCCTTTGTTAGCCAGTGATGTTCTACTACTGGCGACGCTTGACGCTCCTCGTCTCGGGTTGTCCGTCCGGGTAAGCCAGGTCTAGACCATCTTCTTTAGGATTTAAAAAGCTTAGAAGAACAAGCCACAAGAAACGGACATCCCTAGTAGGCTACGCTTTATTTGCATCATCTGCATTGGACTTAGCGGGACTCGGCACATGGGCTAGGCCTGTCTAGGACAGGTACCAATTTTTCAAACCAACATGTTCATTTTTCTGCGCTATATATAACATTATTTGGCAGACTTCGCTCAAATGTCGACTGGCTTTAGGATAGATGAATAGAGGAGAGAGAAAGAGAGATTTTCCTCTAAGTTTTCATCAAATACATGTTTTTTTAAATAAAATTTTGAAGTGTTCTGGTATGTAAAATCATAATTTTTAATATAGTTTTTTTTTAATTTATTTTAACTGAACTACGCGGGTCTGATTCTCAGCGAATATGAGATAAGTAGGCAAACGTCATCGGTTCCGGCCCTCAATTTTCAAAAATTCAAAAATTATATCCCTTTAATTCCTTCTTTAGAAGTTTTTCTTTGAGACATCAAATTTAAAAATCCAAAAATATTTTCTTTCTTCTTTAAAAGTCCTTCTTTCAAAAAAAAGAGAAGAAGTTCAAAACCCAAAAAATATTTTCTTATTTTAGAAGTTCTGATAGTCTGAATTCACATAAGAAAAAGAAAAAAGAAAAAGAAAAAGAAAAAGAAAAAAAGAAAAAGTTAAATTTACCTGAGTTCTGATCTTCCTGAACTACGTAATGATATGATTCATGTAAAATATTATACGTAGACTCCAACGGGTTCGATCATAATTCTTTTAAAACCACAAAAGAAAAATATTGATTGAGGGAAATAAAATTAAAAAAAAAGAGGAAAGAAAAGAATAAGAAGAGAGTGTTAATAAATTAATAAGCCGGGATGAAACACGAAGCCTTCCAAGCTCATCTTAGAAATGAAAATGGATTAGGTGCATGACATACAATGTGTGCTTAATATTTGCAAAATGCCTAACTCTAACACGTTTGTTGTTTGTCATTTTAAAGATAAAGTTAAACAGAGGTGGTTGGTTTGTGGTTTAAACTGGCGACTAACCCTTACAACAGGAGATCAAAGGAAAAAGTAGAATGGCAAACAACAGTGAGAATGAGTCAGATAATGATGATGTCCTCGGAAAATTGGTCGAACGAGGTTCAGGATTGGTTGAAGAAGTAAGAGTGCTAAAGCAACAATTGGCAAAGATGTACCAAGCCTGGGTGAATGGACAGGCACCGCTCCCATTACCCATAGGGCCTTTGGATAATATTCATAATGTATCAATTGCAACTCAAGTTCCCATCTCCGTAACAAGTAGCCCATTGTACCAACCTGGATTCAGTCCGAGCAATAACCTTCCCACTATCTCCAGTACCTCCATTCTACGTCTTCCAACCGCACTCCTCAGAAATGACCCACCTACTATACCCATTGTCCATACTTTCGCTGTCCCTCAACCGGCTCTTGCTCAAAAGTCCAACAATGATCCACAACTTAAGGCTCATGATGCCAAACATTACTCTCCAGAACTGACTTTCAAGGTTCCAGATTCATACAAGCATACTCCTCAGAACGTGTTCCTAATCGAGATCGAAAAGCCCGGCAAGAATATGGAACATGAGGAAATGACCAGAAAAATATAGAGCTTGGAATAAACCATGAGAAACATACAGGGTTTGGGAGGCCACAAGAGTGTTTCGTTTAACGATCTATGCAAGTTCCCCCATGTTCATTTGTCACTCGGCTTCAAGACCCCCAAGTTTGACAAGTATGATGGGCATGGTGATCCCGTTGCCCATTTGAAGAGGTATTGTAACCAATTAAGGGGAGCAGGAGGCAAAGAAGAATTACTCATGACTTATTTTGGGGAAAGTTTGACAAGAATTGCTTCAGAGTGGTTCATAGATCAAGACATCTCTCACTGGCACGTTTGGAGCGACATGGCTCAAGATTTT
The DNA here is from genome assembly GCF_001879085.1 of Nicotiana attenuata. Classification (NCBI taxonomy): domain Eukaryota; kingdom Viridiplantae; phylum Streptophyta; class Magnoliopsida; order Solanales; family Solanaceae; genus Nicotiana; species Nicotiana attenuata. The sequence goes on along the minus strand of NW_017670259.1, from coordinate 1,299,304 downwards.
GTCCAACAATTTCAGTACAATATTGATATAGTACCAGACCGCTCCTCTCTCGTCCACATAAAGAAGAAACCAATAGAAAGCTTCAGAGAATATGCAATCAAGTGGAGAGAGCAGACTGCTAGGGTCAAACCACCGATGAAAGAGGAAGAAATGATTGACTATTTCTCCAAGCTCAGGATCCTGATTACCTCCATTATATGTTGGCCGCCATTGGTAAACCTTTCGCTGAGGCGAATAAGATTGGTGAAAAGTTGAGAATGGCATGAAGTCGGGAAAAATTGTGAGTCAGCTAGCCGTTAAGGCGACCACGCAAGCAATTCAAAGCGGGTCAGGCAGTTTCAGAAATCGAAAAAAGAAGGAGGAAGGATCAATGATGGCATCTGGGTTCGGGGGAGCGATGTGATGAAAATAGCAATGATAGTGGTGTTTATCGTGAAAATCGTAATAGCAATTAAATTTGATTATGGGACTCTAAAAATACGTGATCTATTTTTATGCCGGTTGTTAAGCAGTTGATGCTATATGTGAGACTTAGAAATTAAATAAGAGTTAGGAATGGGGTGATAACCAAACCGATAGGTTGACAATCGAGGCCTCGAGCTTGTCGATTCAGGGGCCTCGAGGTCGATTCCGGGGCTCGACTGTGAGCTATCGAAGGTGATCGAAGTATGACTAAAATTATGATAAAATCAAAGAAGGCTCCTTATGGAATGATGAACAATAATGAAGATAATAAATGGAAGCAATAATATCAAAGGAATATGTTAGAGAGCAGAGAGAATGTTCTTGTATATTTCGTGTGGAGCAACTGAAGCAACAAGCCCTTACAAAATGACAAGGATCCCCTTTATATAGGAGGGGAATCCCAACATAGTACAAAATGCATTAATGACAAAGAAGCGGAGATGTGACAACTAGATATGACACCCTGATTTAGGGTTAGGGTAGTCCACTAGGCTCTGTCAGTCCTAGCCGTGTATCTTGGGAACTCCCCATTTCTACCATAGCCGTGGTCAACATTATCCCAAGGTCGGTGTGAGCATATGATTTTTGCCACGTTTAAACTACTCCTACAAAATTCCTTAGAATTAGGATTTTTCTTTATTATTTGAATTTTTAGGAATTAAATTGCATGATTCTGTGTCTTGTTTGCATTTGTGTGTGTATTTTACTTGATATAATTCTACAAATACAAAATAGTATGCATTTTAATATTACAAAATAAGGAAAATAACAAAAAATGGTTCTTTGCATTTTCACTTTCAATTTTTAGAATTTGTCTTAAGTTTTCCTTTAAATTAGAAATTAGTTAATTTTGGAATTTCAATTAGTATTCAATTTGGGTCTTTTATTTTCATTTTTACAAAATCGGAAAATAATTAAAAAAAGTAAGTAAAAGAAAAGAAAACAAATAAAAACAAAATTAAAGCCTAGTGATCATAAGCACCCAATTTTGGGCCAGCCCAAACAAATCCACCCCCAAATCCCCAAAACCCGTCCAAAATGGCCCAACCCACACCCCTGATCCGGTACAGCCCCCTTTAATAAAACGATGCCGTTTTGGCGTCAAACAATCCTGGCCATCTATCTTCCCTCATCCAACGTCCCACGATTGATGATGGATTAAAATAAAACTGTCCAAAAATTTGTCAAAACCCTAGAGACCAACCCCTCTTCCTCGTACTCATCTGTCTCCGCCGGCTCCGCCTCACGCCGTCGCCGGAAATCGCCTCACGGGGGCGGCCGACGTCCGATGACGCCCAAATTTACACCATAGCCTCTTCTTCGTCTCCCCATTCTAAATCCAGCCTTGGTTTCTTTAAAATCACACCCCATAACCCCCAGGTCACCACAAACCCCATATCCTTGATTATTTCATAAAAAAAACCCAACCAGATGGCCCTAATTTCACATCTAGGAATCCGCGTCAGAGCTCTAGAGAGAGAGGCTCTGGCGATTTTCTTATTCTAGAGAGAGAAAGTTCGCGTATTTTTGCTGCCATGGCCTCGCCGGCCGGCAGCCAGCCACCAACGACGGCTGGGCTGCCTCCACAACCTCCCCCCAACATACCCCAGCCATCAACGTCCCCAGAAAATGTCCAAAAACCTATGGACTATGTGAAAGCTGTGAAGCCTACGTTGCAAAACAATGCCATGCATGATCGTGCCTCATCAGTTGAACCTATACCCCTTCGACGAGCTCAATTCTTTCAAGGTCAGCCAACAATTTGTTTTACTGAAGCTGAGGTTGAACGTATGAATGTGATTGAAGGGCTGCAATATGCAGTCGTGTGCAAATTCTCGTATGGATGGCCTGAGCTTAACGAATTACGTCGCATTATCCCCATTCAATGTGGTATTAAAGGTGAGTGTAACATTGGATTTTTACGTGAGAGGCATGTACTGATCAGGCTCTCATTATGGCAAGATTTTGTTGATTTCTCATCGAAAGGTGTATATTATGTCAAGGATAAGTATGGTGAGGAATACCAGTTAAGAACATTGATTTACGATGCCAAATTTAAAGCAGGAGAAGAAACTCCCAAGGTCATGGCTTGGATATCATCCCCAAATTTATTGCCAACTTATTTTGTTAAAGAGTGCTTGTTCTCTTTAGCATCTGCAGTAGGTAAACCTTTGCATCTTGATCAAGCCACTATTAACAAAACTTGACCTAGTTGTGCTTGAGTGAAGGTCTTGATTGATCTTATGGCTGATCATCCTAAGAAGGTTCGAATGGACATTGTTAATGAAGCAGTTGGAGAGGTTAGAACTGAATGGGTGAATATAAATTATGATTACTTGCCTAAGTACTGCAAAGAATGCAAACTACAAGGGCATGACATGTTTGAGTGCTGGAGGTTGTATCCTGAACTTATGGCAAACAGAAGTGAAGAGAAAAAGACCACAAATGATGATGTGGGGCAAGCCAACAAGAACTCTGCTCCCCTGATGATCCTATCAAGTGGCAAAGTTGTTGGAAATCAAGGTGCTCAATGGAAGGAAGTTAGGGATAAAAGAATGCAAGGTAAGGAGAAGCAGACGGTTGATATGGGTAATAATGGCAAAGCCATGGTACCAGTTGATAATCAAAAGGGAGGTGTATCAGGTCAAGTGGAAAATAATGGTAAGAGTGTTCATGCAATGGTGCCAGCTGAAAAGAAAAATAATCAGTTGCAGACTGGCAATAAATTTGCTATCTTGGAAGTGGAGGAATGTGATGACAATGCCAATAATCAGTTGGCATTGGTGGAGTCTCAAAATGCAGTGCCTATTGCAAAGGAAACTGGATTGCTAAATCCTGCAGCACAAATACTTACACCTAGCTCTCCTGGGAATACAAAAGGAAAGAATGAAGGAAAAAAGAACACAAATGTCATGCCAGCTGGTAGTACTAATCCAGTAGGAGCTAACAAGCAAAAAGAGATAGAGGAAGCAAGGAACAAGAACAAAGCCATCAAAGATCAGAAAGAAAATGAGTCTACTGCAGCATGGGTACAAAGAGCTTTTAAAATCAATGAGGTTGCAATAAATACCTCAGTTCAAGAGGTACCATTCCAAGATACTATGGTGGAGACAGATTTGGCGAAAAATAATCAGGAGGAAAAGATTGTGGACACTGATTTTGAAGTGTTCAAAAGCAATGAAAAGATCAACTGGAGTGGAAGCAAACTATGGGCAAATCAGGCTGAAGAGGATGCAGAGGAAGGACTAATACCTAATGCAATGCACAGTGATGAGGAAGCTGGAGGGGATACAAAAGAAGATGAGGATCCAAGTGTAAATGATAAACAAAAAGGTACAGGAGCTACAGGGGATAAGATTGCAATCAATGAGGAAGGGGATATCAAAGATCAATAAAACAATAAGGAGGGTCAGAACATCAAGGAAATCCAACAAAATGTAGCAGATGAGAACAAACAGGAATCAGTAGCAGGAAATCTGCAGATTATTGAACCAAATAGTGCAGAGGCAGTAATGGTTAAAGATGCAGTTGTCAATATTACTGATCCAGGGGGAAATAACCAACCTCATGGAAATAATAAAGACAATGCCAATGCAATAATAAGAATGGATGCAGAAGATAAGGCCAAGAACAAACTGCAGGATCAAATTGAAACTATTCCATTGGAACCTGTAGATTTGCAGGTGGAAAAGAAGCAAGATGATCAGGAAATTGTATCTAGCATCCAGGGTGCTAAAATGGTTGTTACAGATAAAGAAAGGATGATAGGTGCACAAGAGGAAAAAACCAGGTGACATTGAAGAAGAGTCAACTGCACAGAATTTTTTAAATGTTGCCAGGCAAGGGGATTTGTCTCTAGATAAATTGATCAAGTCAAGTCTGCAGCCAAGGGTAGAAGAAAGCAATCAAAGGAGACATCAACTGCTCCACCAGGAGGTGTACAAACAAGGAGAACTTTATCCAAAAATCAAAATCTTTAATGGATGCCATCATTTGGAATGTTAGGTCTGTTAACACTATGCAGACTTTTGAAAGGTTGATTACAATGCATAGACAACACCATTTTGAATTTATAGGGATTATGGAACCTATGCAACAAGCAAGTAAACTTGAGAGATATAGAAGGAGAATTGGTCTTGCACAGGCAGTAGTGAATGTTTCAAACAAAATCTGGGCTCTTATAGATGAGGTTTTTGAAGTAACAATTTTATACAATATGGTGCAGCAGTTGACTTTGAGGTTATTTCACACTGAAACACATGTGGAGTTAATTCTTACCTTGGTATATGCAAAATGTGATGCAATAGAGAGAATTGAATTATGGGACTCATTGTATGCTATGGCTAGTGATATGACAGTCCCATGGCTTGTGGGAGGAGATTTTAATGTGATTTGGGATGAAGAGGAGAAGTTTGGTGGCTTACCTGTGCACATTAATAAAGTGGATGATTTCAGGCACTGTATTAACACCTGCAACCTGTCAGATCTGGGATTCAAGGGGAGTATTTATACATGGTGGAATGGAAGATCAGAGGAGGATTGCATTTTTAAGAGGCTAGATAGATGTTTGGGTAACTTGGAGTTGCAGCAAACTTTTCCAGGCTTACAGATAACTCACTTGTCCAAGACAGGTTCAGATCATTGCCCAATGCTGTTGAAGTGTGATATTGAATCTCCTCCTCAGATTTCTTAATTTCTGGACTAAACATGATACATTCAAAGAAGTAGTAAAGGAGAACTGGTCTGCAGATTTCAGTGCTAATCCTTTTGTTCTTTTTAATTTCAAGTTAAAAAAACTAAAGAAAGCACTGTCACTATGGAGTAGAGCTACTTATGGTGATATATTTTAGAAGATTGCTAGCCTGGAGGAAGTTGTTTTAGTACATGAGAGGCGGTTTGAAATTAATCCAACTCAGATGAATAGACAGAGATTACAGAAAGTTCAAGCTGATATGATCAAATATCTTGCATTAGAGGAGGAATTCTGGAGGCAAAAAGCTGGTATGATGTGGTTTAAGGATGGAGATAGAAATACTAAATTCTTCCATGCTCAAGTTAATGGAAGAAGGAAGAGGTTGAAGCTTACAAGGATTCAAAACAGTCTTGGTAATTGGATAGAGGAGGAAGATTTAATTACAGAAGAAGCTGTGAACTTCTATAAAGAGCAGTTCACTGAAAGTGCATTGCCTACATCCTTTGACATTCTGAATCATGTGCCTACAATGGTAGCTACTGAACAAAATGAGAAACTCATGCAATTGCCATCTGCAGATGAGGTCAAGAGAGCAGTAATGGGACTAAGTGGTGACTCAACAGAAGGACCAGATGGTTTCACAGGAGCTTTTTTCCAAACTTGTTGGGACATAATAGAAGATGATGTGGTAGGTATGGTGAAGGCATTTTTCTGTGGACAACAGCTCCCTAAGAGTGTTACATACACTAATTTAGTCCTATTGCCAAAGAAAAAAGAAGTGAAGACCTTTGCAGATATGAGGCCTATTAGCCTCAGTAATTTTGTTAACAAGATTTTTTCAAGAGTGGTACATGAGAGAATGGTTGACATGTTGCCTAATTTAATTTCAGAGGAACAGGCATGTTTTGTAAAGGGAAGAAGCATTGTGAAAAATGTGTTGTTGACTCAAGAAATCATCACTGCATAACAATTATTCTAAGCTCGCATTCTTAAACCCTGAACCGAAGTTCTGGGTTTGTCTTCCCCAGCAGAGTCGCCAGAGCTGTCACACCTCCTTTTCTACACCCGCAAGGGCATAAAGGAGTTTTTCCAATTAAAGGACAATCGGAACGAGATTTATTATTAAAATTTTAGAGTTGCCACTTGGGAGATTAACGGTGTCCCAAGTCACCGGTTGAATCCCGAACCGAGGAAATTATGACTCTGTTAACAGTCCACGAGCCAGAGATCCGGGTAAGGAATTCTGTTAACCCAGGAGAAGGTGTTAGGTATTCCCGGGTTACGTGGTTCTAGCACGGTCGCTCAACTGTCATATTTGGCTTATTTATTTNCTATTTTTGTGGATTTGGTTTACCAAAAAGGAGTCCTAATATAAATCATCTCTCATATGCTGATGATACAATAATATTTTGTTCATCTGATGCTACATTCCTAAGACTTGTGATGGAGATACTTCATGCTTATGAAGCAGCTTCTGGGCAATTGGTAAACAAAGCAAAATCAACAATATATATGCACCACCTAGTAGATGAAGAGGTATTCAGGAAAGTTGAAATGATCACAGGTATTGAAAGGCAGGAGTTCCCACTGACTTATCTTGGCTGCCTTATTTTCTATGCTAGGAGGAAAATGTAGTACTATCAAGGTTTAATTTCCAAAGTATTGGACAAACTACAGAGTTGGAAAGGTAAGCTCTTATCAGTAGGTGGAAGAGCAGTATTAATAGCTAATGTACTGCAGACTATGCCTATACATTTGCTATCTGCAGTAAATCCACCAGCTTATGTCATTAATAGACTCCATAAGATATTTGCACAATTTTTCTGGAGTAGTTCTGTCGGGGGTAATAGCAGGCATTGGGCTTCATGGAATACCTTATGCATGCCATGTGATGAAGGAGGTATATGATTCAGAAATTTGCATGATGTGGCTAAGGCCCTCTTCTGCAAACTTTGGTGGAACTTCAGGACTAAACCAAGTTTGTGGAGTTCCTTTATGAGTCAAAAGTACTGCAAAAAATTAAATGCTGTTGTGGTACCATGGAGTGAGGGCTCTCATATATGGAGGAGAATGCTTGAGTGCAGGGATTTGATTGAACACCTAATAGTGTGGCAGCCTAGAATGGGATCATCACTGTTTTGGTATGACAATTGGACAGGTTTGGGAGCTCTGTACTTCTTAATGCCTGCAAATTTTGGAATTGATGAAGAGATACATAATGTACATGACATGGTAGAAGAAGGGCAGTGGAAGGTGGAAAGGCTATTCCAGGTTCTACCTGAGGACTTTGCAGCACATATTATGGAAAAGGTAAAGCCACCAGTGATGTACAATGAACTGGATGATAGAAACCAAGGGCATTTTCACTGTTAAATCAGCATGGAGCTATTTGAGAAGGAGGGAGCATCCAAGGAGAGCATATGAAATGATATGGGTGAAAGGACTGCCTTTCAAAATTTCATTCTTCATGTGGAAGGCGTGGAAGGCAAAATTACCTCTTGATGACTTCATGAGAAGAATAGGGTACTTGATGGCATCTAGATGTTGGTGTTGTGCTGAACCACAGGAAGAAACACTGGTACATCTATTCTATACATCAAATGCAGCAAAGGCAGTATGGAAATATTTCTTAAGAAGGGCTGGAATTGCAGTAGAAGGACTGAATTTCCACCTGGCAATTACTAAGTGTTGGACTGCACAGGTGGTACCTAGGCTCAAGCCAATTATGCAGGCACTTCCATCATGCATTGTTTGGGAATTATGGAAGAGGAGGAACAATATAAAATATGGAGAAGCAGTATCAATTAGCAGGGTCATATATCAAGTTTCAGATACTCTCCAAGCATTGATAAAGGTGAAGAAGCCAGGACTAAAGGTACCCCATAGATGGCAGGATATGTTACACATGTTGGAGAATTATACTCCAAAACTAAAATATGTCAAGGTGACCTGGGAATTACCTATGGAAGGATGGATAAAAGCTGACACTGATGGAGCAGCCAGAGGAAATTCAGGGAGGAGTGCAATAGGGGTATGCTTGAGAGATGAATTTGGAGATATTCAATATGCTGCAGGAAGGGAGATTAAAGAAGGGTCCAACAATGAGGTAGAAGCAAGTGCAATTGGGGAAGCTTTGAGAATGTGCAGGAATTTGAATTACTCAAACATATGGTTGCAGACTGATTCTTTGATGCTGAAAAATATTTTAGATGGACAGTGGAAACCTCCTTGGATAATAGTGGAACAAGTGGAGGAGATCATGAGGTTAATGGAGGGATGCAACTGTAAGATCACACATATTTTTAGAGAAGGGAATAAACTTGCAGATCACCTAGCTAATCATGCTCTAGATCATGGAGATATTGAGAGCTTTGATTTCTGGGGGCTTGATAGTCACAGTAGGAGGATCATTAATGAAGATAAGTTACAATGTCCAAACCTAAGAGTAAAAGTAGCAAGGAAATAAGAGGGGGGAAGGAAAGATCAATGGGGAAGATATCTGGAGCTAATTGCAGTCACCTTGCTCAAATCTGTATAGAGGAGGGCAAAGTGATATCTCTTTTTACTAACCGTGTTTACTGTTTTGCAGGTTCTGAAGATGTACTGTTGTTTTATGTTGTAAGAAAAGCTCAATTGGTGGTATCAGTGCATTGCACTCAATCCAATGAGAAGTTCTTACAGCTAGACAATGGTACAAAGATAGAGAAATTATTCAGCTTGAATAGGCCCAGAATGTCTAAGAGAAGTGGGCTAGTTCAGTTTCTAAATGCAATCCATGTCTGCAACATAGTAGATAATGCAGATGGAATTACTGTTTCTGCAGTAGCTCAGTCATTCAAGTACTATGTTATAACCAATTTGGAGATAAGCATGGTAAGGAGAGGGGAGGATCTTATCAATAAGAAGGAAGTAGCAGGAGCAAAAATGCCCAGAATGTTTTGAGAGAATTGGGCAACAGGAGAAGAATTTTTTAGTTGGTTGGAGGGATTCAGTTCTAGAGGGAGTGAGGGAATGGAGGAATGAAGATAGGGGTATAGGGAGTCAGGCAAGGTTTGGTGTAGCAAATAAGGGACAAGAGGAGACTAAGAGGAATTATAAGCAGGAGGATATGCAGGAAGAAATATGCAGAAACAGGATGCAACAGAATGCCCATTTTTATTGGGATTCTAATACAAAGAGGATGAGCAATAAATGGAAGGTTGGAAACATAGAGTGCCATGAATTCTGGGGTTTGGATTCACAAGGTAGGAGAATAGTGAATGAAGATAAGCTACAATCCATACTTGAGGGTCAAAGTTGCAAGGAATCAGTAGAAGGAGGAGAGGCTGGGAGAGTGGAGGAAGCAGGATCTAAGGATGAGAAATCTCATGTTCAAACCTGTATAGGAGAGAACATGAGGGATCAATTTTTGACTAATGTTGTGTTCTTTTTTGCAGGTACAGCTAAGCTATCTACATTCTATACTTTAAGGAAAACTCAGGTGGTGGTATTAGTACTAAGTACTCAATCCACCGGGTGGAACTTAAACTTAGAATATAGTATAGCAACTAGGAATCTCAAGGAAAGCAAGGAATACAAATCACCACAGATGAGAGCAGGATATTACAATCACAAAAGGAACACAAAAACAGTAAACACAAAAATAAAACAAGCAAGGACATGGCATCATACAGGGTATGAAATTGTCATCATGTTCTTTCAATTGGCTAACTCTTACTTGGTGGTATTAGTACTATGTACTCAAACCAAGAAGAGGGAAACAAGTGGAGGAACAAGCATGATAATTAACACTTATGAGCAAGATAGTCCTAAAAGTGGGAGATTTACTGAAACTAGCTATCTTCAATTTCGAATTCTAGTCACAATTGAAGGGCAACAACAACATACAGAAAAAGGAAGCACTCAAACCTATGAAAGCACAAAGGCACACAGCCTGCAGACAGCAAAATTCCCTTCACACAAAAGGGAACTCAGCTGGATGATGCACCTGTGGAAAAAGCGTGCAAGCATAAGAAAGGGTACAATCCACAACATACAAGAAATCGGGCACATTTGGGGAATCACTATCCTCATGAAAAACATAAATTTGAAAGAAAATACAAAAATACAACAGGTCGAGAAGGTGAAGAGCTGCAGTATCATGACAATCTTCAAAGGTCACTGGTCTTGGCAAAGAATTTGGAGCAGGAAAGCAGCACCTTGGATTGAATTAGCTTCAGACGCGAAGACATCACCATCACAAGTAACAACTGATACTATCTACATTTGGTCGAAGGAGAACATGGACAAATCTAGAGCCGAAATGAACTATAATGTGGAAGCTGGGGCACTCGTTAAAACCAAAGTTAGTGTTACTCAACGGGTATTAACAGTGCTAGGACAGGAACAAATAGTACAAGATGCTAAGCATGAAGATAACACGTGTATAGAGACAAAGAAGCAAAAAAGGAGGTTAAAATTGCAAGGCAAGGGCTGGGCGAACAATTGGTTGAAATATGGCTTTTTTTGCAAACAATAAGGATCGCTATTTTGGGTTGCTATGCAACATAAAACTTGGATTTCAAAAGGGCCAGTGGTTGTAACGCTGGACTGGGCTGCTATGCAGTGGGCAAGGATGCAAGCAATGTGGCTACAAATGCAATTTAAGGAGTTGGGAGCTATTACAACAGGCTGTGGCTATTTCTACAATTCACAAGCGTCACTGATTTGGGCTGCTGCAATTTTCGTTCAAATTGGGCCAGCTGATGTGGGTCACAAGAGCACACAAATAAATTGGGCTACTCTGGAGATATCTTATCTATTATGGGCTAGTTTTTATGCAAATTTGAGTAGAATTTTTGTGATATCAAATTTGAGTATAATGCTCAATTTTGATAATAGGATTTATGTAGAGTCCAAGTTTTATTTCGTACATATTTTAGGAATTCATGACACTTTGTTTGTTTTTTTATATATATAAATAAAAACTAGCCCTAGGCACTGCTTAGTGGATTGCTTAAAAAAAAAATTTCACATCTAGGGTTTTAAGCAAGGTTGAATTGCGACTCATTGATTACCAGTGTTTAATGACCCTGAAAGTGATATTATGTGTTTATTTGACATGGAATAAACATATAATATTATTTTTGGGGTCAATTTCAAGTTAGTGCATCCAAAGCCGAAAATCAGTGAGTCTCCAATTTTTCTTCTCATCTTCCTTTTCTGGTTTTATTATACTTCATAAGTGTTTGGCTTCATGATTAATTGATTTGGATTGCTGTTTGTTTAGGGTTTAGTATTTGAGTTTATTTTTCTCGGTTTTGAATTCTAATATCTAATAGCATGAACTTGTTCTTTTAATTGATTAATCTGTTTCAGTAGCATGAATGTTGACTTGTTGATTTTATTTTAGTTGAGATAAATGTTCAGTAAGTCTTCAGATTTAATTTTGTTTGTCCATTTTTTTTTATTTTTTTTAGGTAATTGTTGTTTTTCATGAGTAAACTCTTTAATTTTCTGATTTGTTTGGACTTGATTCTATTAGTTTAAATGTTTAGGGTTTAGTTTAACTTTGATTAGTTGGATTTTCTGTTTAGCTTAATTTTAGGTTTCAAGTCAATAATTGTTCAAAATTAGTTGAGTTAAGTTCTTTTGATTGATAACTGTTCTTTAATTCAGTGTTTTAAAGTTAATTAGGCTTAGATGATTGGATATGGCTGAATAGCTTGGTCTTTAATTAACTATAGTTGAATTTTAACTAGGACAAAAGGGGTTTTGGTTGGGTTAGTAATTTCAGGGGCAGTCAGGGGTAATTTGAGCACTCAAAATGGGTTAGTTTGTTAAGGCTCTATAATTTCAGAACAAAAATGAGGGTAGTATAGGTATTCCATAGGTAGAAAGCAAAGCTAGAACACCCTAGGTCCTTCTAGAAAGGGGTCTTAGTGTAAGTTTCAGCATTTTGAAAGCAGTAACTTGGGCAACAAGCCACAAATTTAGGGATTAATGACTAAATTCTGAAATATAAAAAAGGGGAGAAAATGAGTGAAAACCTCTAGAACATTCCTGCCCCTTCCTTGCCTATAAAAAGCATGTCCAATGCCTTCATTTACAAGTTTAGAGACCCTCTGAAAAATTCCCGAAGTTTTTAAGCCTCAAAATTCCCCCCCAAAATAGTCTATAGTTCTAGAAGCTTAAATTTGAATTCCAGATTCAAAAGCTAGAGCTGAAATTCTGAAATCTCTTCTTCATCTTAGGAAATCTCCAAAAAATACCAAAAAAGCTATAGAAAAACAAAAAAAAAAATACTGTTACATTGCATTTTCTAGGTTAATTTTGAGTTATAGGCATTGATTTTCACCTCTTCTAGTTCAATGCCTGTTTACTGAAGTTTCAGAGATTTACTGGTTTGTTTTCGAGTGATTTTGGGCTTATTCAAGCTGGTTTGGGTTGATCTTTTAGTTCTGTTTGATTTTTGAACATTTCTGGATTTCTGGATCTATTCCTGGGCTGCTTTGATCCTCTACTGCTCGTTATTCAACACTGTTGGATATCGTTTCTTATTGCTACTGATCGATTATTGTCTTGGCTGATTTCTTCTCCTCCATTTCTATTCTATTTCCAGGTACACATTCTCGAATTTGACTTGATGTAGTTTCGAAGTGGAAATGCAATAAAATGCTCATTCATTTGCTCCTGGAAACCATACCTGTTTGGACCATGATGCCTTAGTAGTTAATTAGATGTTAGATATACTCGTTTAGTGTAGTTTAATTCTAACTTGTATGTACTTAATTGGACTGTTTTGGATTGTTTAAATTTGTGGTTATCTAGCTGTAGCTTCAGTATAATTAATACTTGCTTTAGTTCAGCGTTCCTTCTGTTAAAAAATAAAGAAAAATAAAAATCAGAAATAATTTGGAGTTGCATTTGATTGTGAAATCAGCGTGTGATGGCCACATCAAGTTTAACTTCAAGCTGAACGTATGTCTAAAACAATTTTGTACAGCAGTAGCTAATATCAGTAGATTAGTTACTCGTATTAACATCTGCGTTTCATTAAGTAGTTTAGTTTAGCTATATGTGATTTGAAGTTAGGCTATTAACTTGTTCGTGTTAGTGTAAGTAAAATCTCGTAATCAAGTTGTTTAGCCTGCTCATCTGAGATTCACATTCATGACTATTTTTGTTAAAAATTCAATTCACGTTTCCCGGTTTGTTTTACCTTTAGTAATATCCAGAAGTTCACTAGTAGGTAAATAGATTAGAAAATCTGAATTTTAGAATATAAGTTCACTCCAGTCGGTTTAGGCGTCTAGCTGTTTTGAATTTTATCGAGATGAGCATATGAGGTTGTCAAGTGTTGATTTGAATAAATGTGAAATGGCTCCATTATTTGCAAGTTAATAAGCCTGAATGTAAGGTTGGGCCTGAATGAGATCTGTCCGAAGCCCAACTCGAATTTTGACTATATATTATTCTTGCTGGGCTGAGCTTGAAGCCCAAGGGAATTACTGAAGGTTTGAACGAAAGTCAAGGACCCTAGTATATTAGTTCTTGAACAATACTAATTAAATAGGGTTTCTTCTTTTATTATTAGAGACGATTTAAGTAAAAAATTGTAGTTTGCTTTAGGTTGGCCTTTAACAATAAATGAGGTGAGCCCCGCCAAATAAATGCATAAATTGCGGGGCCCTCATTAAATGATTAATTAAAATCCTTATAATTCGGGACGTGCCATTTAGCGAATTTCACATACGCTAGTTGCTTTAGGCCCGTTATTTAAATAATATTACCTTCCTAAATTCGGGTGCACATTTATGTGACCCAAATCCAAATCTCAACGAAGTCGAAATGTGTCAAAGACCGCGGGTGCATTTATGTGACGTGGTTCGAGGCGTATTTTCACGACGTTGCAAATCTCTTTAAAACATAATAATAAAAGCGGTTTAAAGTTTAAAAGCACATCAGTCAAAACATGTATTAAAATCAGATGTTTAGCCAATTATAACAATTTAAGCGACCGTGCTAGAACCACGGGATCCGGGGGTGCCTAACACCTTCCCTCGGGTCAACAGAATTCCTTATTCAGAATTTCCGGTTCGCAGACTCCAACTGGGGAAGTCGAAATTTTCCTCGATTTGGGATTCAAGTTAAACCGGTGACTTGGGATACCAAAAGCCAATCCTATCCCAAGTGGCGACTCTAAAAATAAAGAAATAATCCCATTACGAATAATGTCACTTTAAATGGAAAAACTCGCTTATACATTATCCTTCGGGGTAGGTGTGTAAAAAGGAGGTGTGACAGCTCTGGCGACTCTGCTGGGGACACGAACCCAGAATTTTGATTCAGGGTTCAAGAATTCGAGCTTAGTATAATTGTTATATTTGGCTTTATCTGATTTTTCTACATGTTCCATGCTATATGTGCTAAATGCTTTACTGCTTTGATATTATTTGAATTGTATATATAAAATTGTTACGAAACCCTTCTCTTCTCATCTCTTGGGATGTGCTCGCTGGTCGAGACTCCCTATTCTGTTAGTGTCATACCTTGAAATAAGAAAGAGGCTCGGACAAGTTACTAAGCCGGATGATCTTTCGGGTCCCCGGTACGTAGCCCCCTCCTCGATTCGAGTTGTTCGCTCGGGTACACAGTCTAGAACAAATACCCAGGTTTTGAACCTAGTATAACAAAGCCTCATGCCGGATACCTAGTAGGAACGTTTGTTTGCATCACGTGCATTTGACTTAGGGGACTCAACACAGGGGTTGGGTCCGTCTAGGACAGGTGACCTGAAATGAAAAAACCATCCTGATGCATCTTACATGATACTTGTGCATTTATTTATTTCGGCTTGCATGTTGACCGACTTCTAGAAGGGACAGAAAAATCAAAAAAGGAAAAAGGAGAAAAAAAAAAGAAAGAAAGAAAAACCAAGAGTGAGAGGTAGGTTTTTTTTTAGAACAATTCTAAAACCCTGCCGAATTTTTGAGAAAATGAAAGAAAAAAGAAAAATTTTGTTTTCAAAAATAGTTGGTTTTGTCAAATCTGCCCGAACTACGCTGGTTTGATTCTAACCGGATGTGAGATACGTAGGCAACCTCATCGGGTCCAACCACCCTTTTGCAAAAATAGCCAAAAATACCAAAATTTTAATTTTTGTCACAAATAAGTCAGGTCATGCCATTCTTGCTTAAAATAAGCCGAATGTCCCCAAAAGGGCGCCGGAAGGCCGTTTTTGCAAGAACAGCCACCTTGGGTCATTTTCAATGGTTAGCGGGCACAGCCTTAAAATCTTCTTTCCCGAAGTGCTGAAAGGCCGTATCTGCAAAACCGAGTCTTTGTTTGCTTCAACAAAATTTTTGAAAAATAGCTACTTGTCCTTTAGGTCAAAATAGATCATTAAAATACTCCTTAGATGTATTTCTTTCATAAATAAAAAATATAAAAATATAAATTTTGTAAAATTGAATCAGAAAATATTTTTACTCAAAAATCCAAAATATTTTCGTAAAATTTCCTTTTCCAAAATTAAGAGGCAACTTTCAAAATCGAAAAAAATATATACAAAAAATAAAATATTTCTTTTTTACTTCTAAAAATTCCCAAAGTTCCAATAAAAAGAAAAGAAATTTTTAGAAGTCTTTCTTTCAAAAAATCAAAAGAAAAATCAAAATCAAAAATAAAAAAATAAAATTTCCCTTTTTCTTTTAAAGCATTTCTTTCAAAATTCCAAAAAAAAGAGTTAGCTTATTTACCTTATTTGCAAGAACTACGCTTGGTCTGATTCATGCGGGGTCATGATACGTAGGCAATCTCCATAGGATTCGACCGTAACCCTAAGGAAAAAAAAGAAGAAAAATACGTGGGAAGGAAATAAAAGAAAAACAAGAGAGAAAGAAACGCAAAAAGAGAAAATAAGTAATCGAGAGAAAAACCAGGGCAAAAGGAAAGGGAAAAACAGAGGGAAAAGAAAAATGAGAGAAAGAAAAGCAAGAAAAACAAAGAGTAGAAATCAAAAGAAGAGAAAATAGAAAAAGAAAAGCCGGGATGACGCATGCAACCAGTGCAAACATGTAGACATCCGTTTAACTGTATAGGTGCATTACACCCCAATGTGCAATTACCTATCTGTTACTTGTCTCAAACTAACCGTGTGTTTCTGTCAATTCCAGCCTAGCTTTTAGAAACGGTGGTTGGTTGTGGTAAGCTGGTATCGCATCAATACTTTACCAGATTGAAAGGAAGTGTGGAAAAGTCTACAGAAATGACTTTGCCCGCAGTTCCCATCTCTGAGGACAGCCCCATCTCGGGGATCCCGGCCTCTGAGTCCCTTACAGCTGAAGAAAATCAGGTATTGCGCCTGCGACTCATGGAAATGTGGGATGCTTGGAACAATGGAAAGGAACCCCCAAGCACCATCCCCGGATTCCCGGAGCTATTTCCTAGATCTGGAGGTGCTACTACTGTCCCCATTAGCCACCCAAACACTCCTTTGGGGCAACCTACCATAACTGCTCACTTCCTAGGAACACCTTCTGAGGTTCGCCCCCAGGTGTTCCCAGCAGGAGCAGCTCCTAACACCTTCACTGCTCCACCATGCTCTGCTACAACACAACCTTCACTGCCAAGGCCCGCCTTTGATCCCTCAGCTTTCACTTTCCAAAATCCCATCTTTTAAGCAGATCCTCCTCAACATCCCACATACACTCAGCCACCGCCATTTGAGATTACACCAGGGCAAGATAAAACTCCCAAAGCTCCTGAACAAGATGAGATGGCAAAGAGAATGAGGAGCCTTGAGCAGAGCTTGAAGAACATGCAGGGTTTGAGTGGGCAGAAGAGTGTATCTTATACAGATCTGTGCATGTTCCCTCACGTGCATCTGCCTATGGGATTCAAAACCCCAAAGTTTGAGAAATACGATGGGCATGGCGACCCCATTGCTCACCTTAAGAAGTATTGCAATCAATTACGCGGTGCTGGCAGAAAAGAGGAGTTGTTAATGGCTTACTTTGGAGAAAGCTTGGTAGGCATCACCTCAGAATGGTATATGGACCAAGATGTCTCACGATGGCACATTTGGGACGATCTTGCCAGAGATTTTGTAAGGTAGTTTCAATACAACATAGACATCGCACCAGACAGGAACTCCTTGGCGAATTTGAAAAAGAAGCCCTCAGAAAGTTTCAGGGAATATGCTATTAAGTGGCGTGAGCAAGCGTCGAGGGTGAAACCTCCCATGGATGAGGTGGAAATGGTCACCGTATTTCTTCAGGCCCAGGAAGCAGATTATTTCCAGAACATGATGTCGGCCATGGGCAAACCTTTTGCAGAGGCGATTAAGATCGGGGAAATGGTAGAGAATGGTCTGAAAACGGGCAGAATCTTGAGCCAGTCAGCCATTAAAGCAACCTCCCAAGCCATCCAAGGCGGGTCTGGAGGGATGGCCAAGGGTAAACAGAAAGAAGAAACAGTTATGGCAGCATCAGGGGCAAGAAGACACCGGGCCCCTAGACCCATCTTCTCTGAATGAACCCCTCAACATTACTACCCTTACCATGACATGGCTTATGTTCCTCAACCGTATACGGTCATGAATGCTAAACCCTTTGCTCGGCCGCAGCCACATGCCAATAGAAACCAAGCTCCATAGCAAAACCACTATAACCCCCATCCTCCACAAAATAACTTCCGTCCTCGGGAACCACCCAGGAGACCAAACTTTACACCAATCGGTGAACCATATTCCAGCTTGTTCCCGAAACTTGTCTAGATGGGTCTACTGCAGCCGGTCCCTCAGAACAGACAAAACCCGGCATCGCCTCCCTACAGAGTTGCTGTCAGGTGTGCATACCATTCAGGGGCAGAGGGCCATCATACAAATGACTGTTGGACTCTGAAACAAGCGGTGGAGAACTTAATAGAGCAAGGAAAAATTGTGTTGAAGGATGAGGATGTCCCAAATGTGACCAATAATCCGCTGCCCGCTCACAACAACGGGCCAGTAATCAGGATGATTTGTGAAGATAGGGAGTTTGATCAAGCCTTAAAAGCTATAATTGCTATCGCTGATGCGAAAAGAAAGCCAAAGGTGGCCTCGAAGCAAGAGGAAGGGGAAAAGAAGAGCAAAATCACCAAGACACAACCAGAAAAGAAAACTGATTTGAAAAAAGTAACACAAATGTACGTACCTAAGCTAGCCTATGTGGTGCGGGGGACAATCAAACCACCTCGGCTGAGTGAGCCAGTGGTTATTGGACGCGTACCACAGAAGCCTATGACGAGCCCTGCTGCGGTACCATGGAATTATCATCAGACGGTGGTTACGTACAAGGGTAAAGAGATCTTGGGAGAGCTGCTAGAAAACCCCCCTGTTGAGAAATATTCAAATGTAGAGGAGGTAAACAATGCCACCAGAAGGCGTTTCCCGCCTAAGAAGCCTGTGAGTGCTGAGGAAGCCGAAGTGTTCTTTCAAAAAATGAAAATGGCCGATTATGAGGTGGTACATTTGTATGAAACTTTTGTCAAGCCTAAGTACAGTAAAGAGGAAGATGATGAGGTTTTCACGGCTGAAGAAATTGAGGAAATACGTGGGGCAATGAGGAAAATGCTCTACGAAACTCGCATGGTCTAGCCGGGAGGGCACTAGCACCGCTGAGGTGTTATACATGGGACCAAGCACCAAGCTTCAAAATTGGGAGGCTACGCCATTCCCGATCAGGCGGGAGTCCCGGTAGACCCGTCCTGCTACTTTTTCTGCATCCCGAATTATTCCAGGGTGTAACTCAGATGTTTCTTTTAGTTTCTTGTCTTTAAATTCCCGAATGTGAACCCTGTTATCTTCAAAATTCCAGGAAATGAAATCAATATTTCATCGTTCATTTTTCTTTATTCTTTTTGATTTTGCTCCTTCATTCTTCTCTTTAGCTCTAATAATGCAGCTTTAAATAACATGACATGCTTGTGGACTTTATGCCTAGATCCCAAAACGCTGTTAGATTTTGAAATAATGAATCAAGAGTCGAAATGCAAAGAAGGTAACCTTGAGGAAATAAAACAAAGAATTGGAACAATGGAAGAAAAATTGGTTCGCGGGTTGGAAAGGTCCATACATTACAACAAAAGAGTGTGATGTACCCAAGGCACACCCGGGCAGTTGTACAAACAAAGAATGGCCCGCGCTTACAACAAGAAGGTGCGTCCCAGGAATTTTGAAGTGGGACAACTCGTGTTAGGACGCGTTCTCCCTAATTACCAGGAAGCCAAAGGAAAATTTGCTCCTAATTGGAAGGATCCATACATCATCCGGAAAATATTGCCGAGAGGAGCATTGTATTTGGAAGATATCAAAGGAAATGATCCCGAAACAACTGTGAATGCAGATGCAGTGAAAGGTACTATGTCTAGGCTCTCTACGGTGTTGGTTTTTGTGCAGTTGAGATGACGAAGGCTTTTCTTCTCGCTATCCAAACACTATTAACCCTTCGTAAACCCATTTGAGCCGGTTACCCTTCTTTGGCTACCCTCTTTGGAACCCGGAAGTATTATCGAAAAAAAAGAGAAAAGAAAAAAAAAGAAAAAAAAAGAAGAAAAAGAAAATATGATGAAAAAAAAAAGAAAAAAAAAGAAAGAAAAGAAAAAGAAAATATGATGAAAGGAAAAAGAAAAGAAAAAAAAAACAAACAAAACAAAAACAAAAACAACAAAACAAATGTTTTTCCTGAACTACGTTTGACTTGATTCCGAAAGGATACGTAAGCAGCCTCTCCGTGAGGTTCAGTCACACCAAAACAAAAATCCCAATTCCCCAAAAATGAAACTGGGGCAGATGATATAATGGCTCGTCAATGAGCCCACAAAACGGTTCCAAAGTTGTAAATTCCATCCAAGATTCTTTTTACCCAAAAACCTTGTCCAAGTCCTTCCGATCAATTGACAAAGCTGATTTTTGAAAAGAAGTAATAATGCTTTAAAGGCAAAGAAAAAGAGGGGAGGGTGGGGGGGGGGTGGGGTGGGGGGCCTAGGTTTATTTATAATATGGATCACATCAATGCAATACCCGGTAATCACTCCTCAAAAGAGGGGCTACACGTGGTATTAGCGCACCGGTCATCATATCCATATCTACCCTTCCCACCCCGTTAAGGTACTAAAGCGCGGATTGGTCTCGACCACTATTGCATGCTATTACCCATCCCATTCCTATCAGTCCCGGAGGCACTTAGGACTACTAGTCCTAAAAGGGAGGGATATTAGGCTGAATTTGAGGTTTCAAAGGTGAAAAAGCTAATGCGACATACAAAACACATAGGACAACACGTTAAAACGGAAAGCACGTAAACACTGAAGGCTCATGTATACCTCCTCAAGCAAAGCAACCAAATAGCATGACTCAAACAACAATCAAAGGTCTGAATCTAAAAATACTAATGCAAAAGGGGAGTTTAAGTTGTTGAAGCAGACCAATTCATTACGTAACTCAGATAAGAAGTCCGAATCAGGTCTGCCTGCTGGTCGTAGCAATTACTAGTTAAAAGAAGCGGGCTCAGTTTTATTTGTTATTATTACCTAAGGTTTGCCTAAGTGTTTGGGTGAGATCTTATGAGCATGGTATCTATTATTGATTCAGAATGTGGCAAAGCAGTAACAAATCTAAAAAGCGAGCGGTTTGAAATCCTATAGGCATGCTTGCTATACCGTGTCAATGAGAGGAGATTAGGTTACTTAAAAAAACTGGTTCAGAATAGACTGATTTTAAATTAGATTAGTTTTAGATTCTGCAGACGATGATATCTACTATTGCTGATTTTAATCCCCTATAGACATGATATCTAAATGCTGATTTTAATCCTTATGGGCATGATATCTAGTTAAATGATTTTAACCCCTATAGGCACGATATCTAGTTGAACGTTGAATGGAAACAGGCAGGATTTTTACTTGGGAATTCCTATAGGCATGATTTCTATACATTATACTGATTTTAACATTATGAACATGATACCTGCTTATAGCCGTTTAGACCCTAGAGCATGATGTCTAAGTGGTAGCAAGCGTGCAGAATTTTAAATAAAGTCCTATAGGCAGGTTATCTACACGTGAAGTTGAACATGCATATTTTGAAATGAATCCTATAGACATGGTGTCTAAATGCAGAATTGAACACGCAGGATTTAAAACCAGTCCTATAGGCATGCTTTCTAAATGCAGAATTGAATCATTCAGAACACAAATCCTATGGGCATGTTTTCTACCCTTGAGCATGCATAATTACCTATCTCTTTTCCACTAGCTGACCCCAAATGTTTATTACAAATTATTACAGACCAGTTGCTGAATTACATTAAGAAAAATAAAAAAATTGGAAAATACAACCATAGGAAGCCTGATTCTGACTTCCTCTCTGAGTTATGGAACAAAACGTCTCAAATATCACTTGTTTCAAAGCCTTTATCAGACCTGGGTGTGTCAGAGTTTCCTAAAGGTCTCAAAGGACCCCGGACAGTGCTTACACCCACGTTCATAGAACTAGATAGAGGTGAGTGCAGTGTGGAAGGGCCAACCCTTATGTGTCCAAGTTCAGAGGGAGCTCATGGGTCCCAAGGCAAGGTTCACACAAGAGGGGCAGAACTTAAGTCTAAGAATATGGTGGAAGTGCAGGAATAGAGATTTAAAAACTGAGGGGAGAAAAGGGATGATGGGAAAACAGTAGTAGTAAAGCACATAGTTCATAATTTCATACAAAGGGGTCAGGGGTTTGGGAATATATTGCAAAGAGCATATACCCTTAGGCAGGGATCAGATTTGGGCATGCACAACAATAGAAGGTGCTGGCATGCCTATAAACAAATCAGAACACACAAACATAGAGGGGACATGGAGGTTATGATCCCAGGGGGATCGGGTTTGGGTCATGCACAGCAATGTCCAATGCTGTCGTGCCCCAAACCAACCACAGATACCAAACACATTGGGGGTTTAGGATTCATAAGCCATAATAAGTAATTGACAGAATTCATAAGAAAGCATTCATTCGGAATAGAAAGGGCAGATTACAACATGCTTAATAATGGAACTTGATTAAACACAAGCAGGAAACAAGAAAGGTTGAAGGAAATAATAAAGAAACATGTTGTTGTTGATGCTGAAAATTAGCTAGAACATACTAGTAAGGATGCAAATGCAGAGAAAAAGTAAGCAAGCTTCCCACAGCCTAGCCTTGGCTTTCAGCCGCCTAGGTAAGGCAGCAATACAAGTAGCAACATAAAAAAGAGAGATTTTAGTGGAGTGTGTGTCTGAACTCAAGTATTTTATTCCTTGTGTTCGTGTTTGAAAGAAGAGGGGTGCAGGGTATTTATAGCTTTTGAAAACATGTGAGAAGTAAGGTAATAAGTAAAGTTTCAATACAAATATGGAAATAATCACAGTCAGAATCAATTAACCAAGTGGATCCCCTTTAATTAAGAGATCACTTGTTTAACGGGCAGTGACATGCTCAAAATAAGGAAAGAAAATCAGTTTGTAAGCAGAATGATTATTGCCATAAAAGGAGTAGTAAAACCATTGAGAAAGTAATCAAGTCTAAGTACAGAAAAATACTTATTTTGGGAAAGGATTAAGCAAGGCAAAAATAAGGAAAGGAATCAATTAACCTTGACAGGCGAGTGAAATTAGAATTCATAAAAGAAAGGTTTTGAAATCAGTCACAAGATTGGAGATCAATCAAAGAAGTAACATGCTTCTGCACTTCAGTATTTAAACAGGGTGAGCAGGGACACCAGACATGCGAGGCCAAATTCATTAGAAAAGAAATAGCACACAGAAATAGGTATAAGGCTCAGTAGTAAAGCAAACCTTCGAAGCATAGCAATCAGGTAGGTCAGGTCACATTGAGTCAATAGCAGAGTGTCAGAACATGCAAAAGTTTCACAGTAGCAGGTAAGGAAAACCCTTTGAAAAATTATGGTTTCAATCATAGTCAAGTTTTAAAGATAATAGGAGCCTAAAATCAGGGGAATCACATAAAGAAAAAGAGATTCTGAAACAAAGAACTTCAAATCGAGTCAGGTATTCAAACGAACCATTTCAGACCCAATGACATAGGTTCTTTCAACAATAGTCGAGCCTAAAAGATGATAAAAAATAGATCAAACAAAACTTAACTAAACAAACACTTATCTAACAAACAACATTTTTTAGAACTCGACTGAGACCCAAAAGAAATCAGGGTTTTCAACAACGAGTTCGAAAGATGGTAAACAGACAATCAAGCAAGAATTTAAACAAACAAGCACACATCTTAAACATATTAAAAGTCCGAGAAGAGACTTTGAAATAACTTAATAGGAAAACCCTAATCGGAAAAGACAAAGAGTCTTTTTTTGAAAGCAAAGTTAAAGAAACTTCGAGAAGGCGTTTAAAAACTCATGGCAAGCATGGATCTGAGGTAAATCTGAAAGAAGTCGAAAAGGTCTTAGAGATTAGGGTTTCAGAAGAACCAC
Source organism: Nicotiana attenuata (assembly GCF_001879085.1). Taxonomy (NCBI): domain Eukaryota; kingdom Viridiplantae; phylum Streptophyta; class Magnoliopsida; order Solanales; family Solanaceae; genus Nicotiana; species Nicotiana attenuata. The sequence goes on along the minus strand of NW_017670259.1, from coordinate 1,275,661 downwards.
AAAAGCAACGAGGAATGCCTTGAGGGTTACCGATCTAACCAGGAGAGTCAAAGGTCTGACTCGAATGGCTATGGTTGGCCGGAGAAAGGTCAGGGATGACCGGAGAAAGGTCATCGAGCAAGGACTGGACCAAATCCCTTCAAATTCTGGTCATGAGGCCACAGAACCAAACACATAGATGCTATGGAAGGCCGGTATAGGTCTCAGAAGACCCCGAAAGGCCATGTATTAGGGTGGATTAGGGTGGCGGCTGCTAGGGTTCAGGTGAGGTTTCAGAGAGAATTGTGAGCAGAGGGATTCAGAGGCGGCGGGGGATAACAAATGAAAGAGTTTGGGGGGGTAGTTCAGGATTAATTAAGGCAAGGTGTAATAGTGACTGTTGATCTGAATGATCAACGGCCTAGATTAGAAGGGGTAGGTGGGTCGGTTAAATGAAATTTGGTTTGGGCCGGTTTAATTTACAATTGGGTCGGCATTCAATTGGGGTCAGAATTGGGTTATAATTGAAATGAAATTGGGCCATTATTTAAATAGCCAATTTTCCCCTATTTAATTTATAAAAAATAATATACTAATTTTTTGAAATAAATTAAAGGCACTAAAATGATTTATGACACATAATTAATTAATTAAAAATACCGGACTTAATTTTATGAATATAAACGTAGTTAAATCTTAAAAGACGCTAATATTGCAATTATATGCAATTTAGCTTTAAAAATACTAAATAAATTTGTAAAAATGTGCAAAAAATTCCCTTGGCTATATTTTAGTATAGATATAAAAGTGCAATAAGTAAATCACCAAAATGATAATTTTGGAAGCAATAATTGGATTTTTATGGATAAAATAGGAGAATAAATAAATTTAAAAATCTTTTTAAAATTAAGGAAAAGTAATGAAACACTTGGATATACTTATATATACATAAATATACCATTTTGAAGTTATTTTGCATATTGAAAAATATATAGGGAAAAATTGGGTGTCAACAGCTGCCTCTCTTTACCCGGGAATGATGAAAGAGTTTTTGGGTAAAGATATGATGGCCAATTTTGACCGAGCGAAATGGTTTGAAGGAGGTTCAGGCCACACCCTGGCTTCTGAGCTGCCTACATATCCCTGGTTTTATAGGAATCAGGCCATATGTAGTTTAGAATCCGTCGGCGGAGTATGCCGAGGGGTATTTTCCAAGAACGGACGCAATATTTTGGGCTGGTCGAGTGAGTGGCTTACTGGAATGGTCAGGTTCGATGTGGCTGCGGGCACTGGAGCAGGCTCCTGCCGGGACGACCGTTGCATGCTGGTTTTACCTGCAAATAGAAACAATACAAGCGTATATTGTGCATAAAATTAGACATGATGCAAGTTCCCATTCGACCATGAATGCTGTCTTCGGACAGTTAGAATGACGTCCTTAGACCATGACGTCCTGGGCCATGAAGCGTGTAATAAAGGATTCGCAGGCTATGAAATGATGCTTTCGAGCTATGAAAATGATGCCTCCGAACCATGATGCCTTTGAATAATGATATGCAAAAGATTGAAAGGGATCCTCAGGCCATGACATGGTGTTCTCGGGCTATGAGGATGGTGCCTCCGAACGATGACTCCTTTGGGTAAGTTGGCGATATTTCAGCCCATGAAGGATGCAGTAGTATGTGGCGATCTTTTAGCCCTGCAATGTGGCGATCTTTCAGCCGTGCAATGCAGTATGAGGCGATCTTTTAGCCACGCAGCTGCAGTATGAGGCGATCTTTCAGCCATGCAATGTGGCGATCTTTCATCCATGCAGATGCAGTATGAGGCAATCTTTCAGCCGTGCAATGCAGTATGAGGCAATCTTTCAGCCATGCAGATGCAGTATGAGGCGATTTTTCAGCCATGCAGATGCAGTATGAGGCGATCTTTCAGCCATGCAGATGCAGTATGAGGCGATCTTTGAGCCATGCTGATGCAGATGGAGACAACATTTAGTCTTGAAAGGCAGAATGGTAGCCATATGCAATGCAGAAATGCAGATTGAGACAGTGTTTAGTCTCGAAGGGCAGAACGGTAGCCTTATGCAATGCAGAAATGCAGACGGAGACAGTGTTTAGTCTCGAAAGGCAGAACGGTAGCCTTATGCAATGCAGAAATACATACGAAGACCATGTTTAGTCTCGAAAGTCAGAATGGTATCCTAATGCAAGAAACAAAATGGCAAATGGTAACAGAGCTTTCTTAGCTGATAGCGGATTGCGATATTGTGACTGCTGGGGACATTGTGACACACGGAATGTCGCTGATGTGTGTGGATAGAAAATGTGGGTAAGTGCAAGGGTCTTGAGAGTTGTATTCCTGAACAATGTTTGTTTCGTGAGTGTATATATGTTTGATGATTTCGCAATCCAAGTGCCTGCATCCAAAGAAAAATTGTGAGTTTTAAAAAAAGGGGGAAGGTTAGTTCGTATCCCTGCTGGCTCTGCTTGACCTGTGGCTTTGATCTGGTGATACTGTATGTATCACTGGGGTAGCGTTGCTAAACAAGGCAATTTCAATGACAAACATGCATGATTTCATAAAAATGTGACATAAGTATATAATTAAGAATAACTTTTTAGAAGAACCGACGACTGTGACGTGGTTCAAGACATTGCAACCTCTCTTGATACGGAATTTTGAGGGTCCTCAAAATTCTACCCCAGTTTAATGGGTTGGTGCTTCTGACTGTTGCTTGCAACGATTCGGCTGAAATTGCTTCGGAATTTTGAGGGCCCTCCTCAAAATTCTACCCCAGTTTCCAATTTCGGGGGGAAAATGGAAATTATATTCAATTGTGACCGAACCCATAGGGCTACCTACGTATCCCCTCTTAAACGGGAATCAGGTCAGGCGTAGTTCAATTACATCATGTAGGGAAGACATAAAGATTACACATAGTAGCGCTTGACTGCATCTGAATTAATCGGCTTTGGCCAAACTTCTCCATCCATTTCTGCAAGTATGAGGGCTCCTCCTGTCAGAACCCGGTGAACCATGTACGGACCTTGCCAATTGGGAGAGAACTTCCCTTTGGCTTCATCTTGATGCGAAAACTTTTTCTTTAACACCAGCTGCCCCGGTGTGAACTGTCTTTGCTTGACTCTTTTGTTGAAGGCTCTAGACATTCTGTTTTGATAGAGTTGACCATGGCAAATTGCGTTCATCCTCTTTCCTTCAATAAGAGCTAGTTGCTCATAACGACTTTTCACCCATTCTGCGTCGTCGAGCTCAGCTTCCTGTATGATCCGTAAGGAAGGAATTTCTACTTCGGCGGGAATGACCGCCTCTGTACCATATACCAGCATATAGGGGGTTGCCCCGGTCGAGGTGCGGACTGTGGTGCGATACCCCAATAGAGCAAATGATAACTTCTCATGCCACTATTTATGCTTTTCTATCATTTTCCTCAATATCTTTTTGATATTCTTGTTGGTGGCTTCCACAGCTCCATTCATTTGAGGCCTGTAGGCTGTGGAATTCTTGTGGCTAATCTTGAAGGTTTCACACATACCTTTTATTAGGTCACTGTTGAGATTGGAGCCATTATCAGTGATGATCGACTCTGGGATACCGAATCGACAAACAATACGGTCGCGGACGAAGTCTGCCATGACTTTCTTAGTTACTGCTCCGTAAGATGCTGCTTCGACTCATTTGGTGAAGTAGTTGATGGTTACTAGGATAAACCTGTGTCCGTTGGAAGCAGCAGGCTCGACTGGTCCAATGACGTCCATTCCCCAAGCGGCGAATGGCCATGGTGAGCTTGTTGTGTGGAGCTCACTCGGAGGCACTCTTATCATGTCTGCATGAATCTGACATCGATGGCATTTCCGGACATACTGGATGCAATCTATCTCCATAGTCATCCAAAAGTAACCAGCTCGGAGTATCTTCTTTGCTAAAACAAAACCATTCATATGTGGACCGTAGGTCTCAGCATGAATTTCCTCTAGCAACTTGGATGCTTCTTTTACGTCGACACACCTTAATAATCCCAAATCTGGAGTCCTCCTATACAGGATTCCTCCATTGTGAAAGAAATTGTTAGACAACCTCCGAAGTGTGCGCTTCTGAGTATGATTGGCAAGCTCTGGGTACTCTTCTTTCACCAAATAATCCTTGATATCATGGAACCAAGGTTTTCCGTCTGCCTCATCTTCAACATGGGCACAGTAAGCTGGCTGATTATGAATTTTCACCGAATGGGATCAATGAAATTCTTATCGGGATGCTGTATCATGGATGACAGGGTAGCCAATGCATCGGCGAATTCATTCTGGATTCTGGGAACACGTCGGAATTCCGTCTTTTTGAACCTCTTTCTCAATTCCTGTACATGATACAGATACAGGAGTATCTTGGAGTTCTTGGTTGCCCATTCTTCCCGCACCTGATGTATGAGTAAATCTGAATCTCCGATCACTAGCAGCTCTTGCACGTTCATGTCAATGGCCATCTTGAGCCCTAAGATGCAGGCTTCATACTCGGCCATATTATTAGTGCAGGGGAACCTGAGCTTGGCAGACACTGGATAATGCTGGCCGATTTCTGATACCAAGACTGCTCCTATGCCAACTCCTTTAAAGTTTGCTGCTCCATCGAAAAACATTCTCCAACCATCATAGAACTCTGCAATATCTTCTCCTACGAATGCTACCTCTTCATCAGGAAAATACATTTTCAAAGGTTCGTATTCTCCATCCACGGGATTCTCAGCGAGGTGATCTGCCAGTGCCTGTCCCTTGACCGTTTTCTGAGTTATGTAGACAATGTCGAACTCACTCAACAGGATTTGCCACTTCGCTAGCTTGCCAGTGGGCATGTGCTTCTGAAAGATGTACTTTAAGGGATCCATCCTTGATATGAGATATGTAGTATGGGCACAGAAGTAATGCCTTAGCTTCTGAGCCACCCAAGTCAAAGCACAACAGGTGCGCTCCAAAAGAGAATACCGGGCCTCATACGGAGTGAACTTCTTGCTGAGATAATAGATGGCCTGTTCCTTTCTTCCTGTTTCATCATGTTGCCCCAGAACGCAACCAAAAGCTCCATCCAACACCGCAAGGTAGAGTAATAGGGGTCTACCTGGTTCAGGAGGGACCAAGACTGGTGGTATTGACAGGTACTCCTTAATTCTGTCGAAGGCCTTTTGATAGTCGTTGGTCCATTTGGTAGCGGCGTCCTTCTTCAACATCTTAAAAATTGGCTCGCAGATGATCGTGGACTGTGCTATGAACCGGTTGATGTAGTTGAGTCTTCCCAAGAAACTCATCACGTCCTTCTTTTTCTTTGGCGGTGGTAGTTCTTAAATGGCTTTGACTTTTGATGGATCCATTTCTATTCCTCGGTAGCTCACGATAAACCCAAGCAACTTCCCGGATGGAACCCAAATGCACACTTTGCGGGATTCAGTTTCAGGTTGTACCTCCGCAATCTATTGAAGAACTTCCCCAGATCCTTTATGTGGTCAGCTGTTTTCTTTGATTTGATGATAACGTCATCCGTATATACCTCTATCTCCTTGTGTATCATATCATAGAAAATGGTAGTCATGGCCCTCATGTAGGTGGCCCCTGCATTCTTCAGGCTGAATGGCATCATCTTGTAACAATACATTCCCCACGGCGTAATGAAAGCCGTTTTCTCAGCATCTTCTTCATCCATACAGATCTAATGGTAACCAGCGAAACAATCCACGAATGACTGTAGCTCATGCTTGGCGTAATTGTCAATCAGGATGTGTATGTTCGGCAAAGGGAAGTCATCTTTCGGACTGGCCCGGTTGAGATCCTGGTAGTCGACATAGACTCTGACCTTCCCTTCCTTCTTTGGTACTGGTACAATGTTGGCTAACCATGTTAGATACTCAACTACCCTGAGAACCTTAGCTTTGACTTGCTTAGTGACTTCTTCCTTGATTTTCAAACTCATATCAGGCTAGAACTTCCTGAGCTTCTGCTTTACCGGCGGACACGTCGGATCAGTTGGCAGTTTATGGGCCACAATAGATGTACTTAGACCAGTCATGTCATCATATGACCAGGCGAATATGTCCTCATATTCCTTCAGAAATTCTGTGTATTCCTTCTTTTCTGACGGCGATAAGTGAACGCTGATTCGTGTTTCCTTGACATTTTCTGCATCTCCTAGGTTAACAATTTTTGTTTCGTCTAGGTTGGACTTAAGTCTTTTCTCAAAGTTCTCAACTTCTTTGACGATCTCCTCTGGTATGTCATATTCTTCTAGATCAATGTCTGCTTGTTGCGTTGTCTCATTGCATGTCACGATCATTGGTTCATCAAGATAAGTAATAGTAATGATGTATAAGTAAAGTAACGAGAGAAAAATAATGATGAGTGTTGATTCATATGAAAAAATCGAAATGCTTTGATAAATTCCATAACTGTTTTGAACATTGAAGATCTTATTGTGGAAATCAAAATGCGAAAAATAAAAACAATGCATGATGCTTGTTTTAGCCTTGCTACCCCGAGGCTCGCCGGGCTCTGGTGGTCCTGATGGTCCAATTGTTTAGGTATGCTCCTCTGCTTAAGATGATCATGCCAGAGTGCATGAACTAACCTTTGGGGAGGGGAATAACAAAACAAAAATAAAACAAAAAGGTAACCAAGTTAGTGAGGATCATAAAAAGTATTGCAATATTTAAACACATAGTGCAGGAATGTAAAGTGTGTCCTAATTTGGGGACATCGTTGTGCCCGAGGTGGGCCTAGTGACAAGTTGATTTGGAGAACTTGGAATGCTAAATGCCTCATTTTATTGATAAAAAATAGAAGAATCCCAAAAAGACACTAAATAAGCAAGAAATAAAAATCACTAATGGCCATTGGCCTTATTACATTCGTAAAGCGAAAAATAAACTCCTATCTACTTGGTCCCAGAAGGACCTTCCCCAAATTCGGCATCTTTGGCTCCGTCGAACAGCTTCCCCAACTCGCGAAGTCCCAACAATAGGTAGGCCCTGGCTAGATGTCCGCCTTCAGCCCATTTAGCCTCTTGACTATCTTCAACCCTTTTGAGAAACGATGTTGGTCACTAGAGTGTAAATCTTTCCACCAGCTTAGCAATCTTGGGTGGATGTTGGTGACCATGCCGAATCTGGGGACTCGTGCCTCATTATCTGCAAGACAGACGGGTTAGACCCTACCCCCACCAGACTCGACTATTTAACATCAACAATTAGCATGAAGCATTTAGTTCTCCAAATAAATGCACAGAACGTGATGATATCCGTTCGAGTTTGGGGCAACCTAGTGGACTTTTGGACAAGGCTATCTTAAAGGATCATTATGTGGAAAACATAACTGACCCGACTAGGTTTGACCATGACGCATGCACAGTTTAAACAGAGTAAGGTTTCTATGTTTAAGACTGGTACCCTTGAGCGGACAACTCAAGGGGGAAGGCTCAGAACTGTCGACTGCACCGCTGATCGACGAATTTTACCGCAAATATGCCTTTTCGAATTTAGGGGGTAATGATATAGGAAGAGCGCAACCACTCATTATAAGCGTTGCTATAGTATTTGTTTGGCACGAGTGGAGTATGATGTTAAGCATGATTATGCAATAATTAAAAAGCATGTTGACATGTATTTGCACATTAAGAAAGCGATAAATACAACAGTTTCGTAAATGTAAAGCAATAGAGAAAAGAAAACAAGGAAGATATGTCAGTTTTGCTTCTGAAGAAGAAATTAAATGCTGAAAGGAATTAAACAGATAATTGCACATAGAAAGAGGTACAAATTCACAAGAATAATCTGCAATTGTAAAAGCCTAAAAAATCCCTAGCAGAGTCGCCATGCTGTAGCGCCCCCTTTTTTTCCGTCTTTGCATCGGAAGATCGGGTTTATGACATTTGGGTATGGGACAACTCATTCCTTTTGGGAACTGGGTTTTGCATTTTTGAAGAGTCGCCACCTAATGATTTATGGTGCATTAGAACACCTACAAGGTTCACTTCCGAGTTTGCTTGATAACCAGAGATAGGGTAAGTGCTTTAAATTATCCTAAGGGGAAGGTGTTAGTCACCCCTCAAGATCCACTAGTGTGGTTCCCAGCCAGATAGTTCTTTGTGAATTTGGTGCAATTAACACGTAAGTAGATAAGGCTCAAATAAGAGGGGGTTTTAATACACAAATGCTTGGAAGTTAAATAGAGAAATCATTAAAAGCTGTTTTTTGAAAAGAAGTCATAATGCTTTAAAGGCAAAGAAAGAGAGGGGGGGGGGGGAGGGGGGTCCTAGGTTTATTTATAATATGGATCACATCAATGCAATACCCGGTAATCACTCCTCAAAAGAGGGGCTACACATGGTATTAGCGCACCGGTCATCATATCCATATCTACCCTTCCCACCCCGTTAAGGTACTAAAGCGCGGATTGGTCTCGACCACTATTGCATGCTATTACCAATCCCATTCCTATCAGTCCCGGAGGCACTTAGGACTACTAGTCCTAAAGGGAGGGATATTAGGCTGAATTTGAGGTTTCAAAGGTGAAAAAGCTAAGGCGACATACAAAACACATAGGACAACACGTTAAAACGGAAAGCATGTAAACACTGAAGGCTCATGTATAGCTCCTCAAGCAAAGCAACCAAATAGCATGACTCAAACAACAATCAAAGGTCTGAATCTAAAAATACTAATGCAAAAGGGGAGTTTAAGTTGTTGAAGCAGACCAATTCATTACGTAACTCAGATAAGAAGTCCGAATCAGGTCTGCCTGCTGGTCGTAGCAATTACTAGTTAAATGAAGCGGGTTTAGTATTATTTGTTATTATTACCTAAGGTTTGCCTAAGTGTTTGGGTGAGATCTTATGAGCATGGTATCTATTATTGATTCAGAATGTGGAAAAGCAGTAACAAATCTAAAAAACGAGCGGTTTGAAATCCTATAGGCATGCTTGCTAAACCGTGTCAATGAGAGGAGATTAGGTTACTTAAAAAAACTAGTTCAGAATAGACTGATTTTAAATTAGACTAGTTTTATATTCTGCAGACGATGGTATCTACTATTGCTGATTTTAATCCCCTATAGACATGATATCTAAATGCTGATTTTAATCCCTATGGGCATGATATCTAGTTAAATGATTTTAACCCCTATAGGCATGATATCTAGTAAAACGTAGAATGGAAACAGGCAGGATTTTTACTTGGGAATTCCTATAGGCATGATTTCTATACATTATACTGATTTTAACATTATGAACATGATACCTGCTTATAGCCATTTAGACCCTAGAGCATGATGTCTAAGTGGTGGCAAGCGTGCAGAATTTTAAATAAAGTCTTATAGGCAGGTTATCTAAATGTGAAGTTGAACATGCAGATTTTGAAATGAATCCTATAGACATGGTGTCCAAATGCAGAATTGAACACGCAGGATTTAAAACCAGTCCTATAGGCATGCTTTCTAAATGCTGAATTGAATCATTTAGAACACAAATCCTATGGGCATGTTTTCTACCCTTGAGCATGCATAATTACCTATCGCTTTTCCACTAGCTGACCCCAAATGTTTATTACAAATTATTACAGACCAGTTGCTGAATTACATCAAGAAAAATAAAAAAATTGGAAGAAGTCGAAAAGGTCTTAGAGATTAGGGTTTCAGAAGAACCACAAAAGCAACGAGGAAGGCCTTGAGGGTTACTGATCTAACCAGGAGAGTCAAAGGTCTGACTCGAATGGCCATGGCTGGCCGGAGAAAGGTCAGGGATGACCGGAGAAAGGTCATCGAGCAAGGAGTGGACCAAATCCCTTCAAAGTCTGGTCATGAGACCACAGAACCAAACACATAGAAGCCATGGAAGGCCGGTATAGGTCTCAGAAGACCCCGAAAGGCCATGGATTGGGGTGGATTAGGGTGGCGGCGGCTAGGGTTCAGGTGAGGTTTCAGAGAGAACTGAGAGAAGAGGGATTCAGAGGCGGCAGGGGATAACAAATGAAAGGGTTTGGGGGGTAGTTCAGGATTAATTAAGGCAAGGTGTAATAGTGGCCGTTGATCTGAATGATCAACGGCCTAGATTAGAAGGGGTAGGTGGGTCGGCTTAATGAAATTGGGTTTGGGCCTGTTTAATTTGCAATTGGGTCGGGGTTCAATTGGGGTCAGAATTGGGTTATAATTGAAAAGAAATTGGGCCATTATTTAAATAATCAATTTCCCCCTATTTAATTTATAGAAAATAATAAACTAATTTCTGGATATAAATTAATGGTACTAAAACGATTTATGACAAATAAAATTAATTATTTAAAAATACCGACTTAATTTTATGAATATAAACGCAGTTAAATCTTAAAAGAGGCTAATATTGCAATTATATGCAATTTAGCTTTAAAAATACTAAATAAATTTGTAAAAATGTGCAAAAAATTCCCTTGGATATATTTTAGTATAGATATAAAAGTGCAATAAGTGAATCACCAAAATGATAATTTTGGAAGAAATAATTGGATTTTTATGGATAAAATAGGAGAATAAATAGATTTAAAAATCTTTTTAAAATTAAGGAAAAGTAATGGAACACTTGGATATACTTATATATACATACATATACCATTTGAAGTTATTTTACATATTGAAAATATTTAGGGAAAAATTGGGTGTCAACAGACTTTTGATAAGCTTATGTCCGAGTTGCTTTGCCGTGAGTCCAGGCTTCGGAAAGCTTTGGACGAGGAGAAATCGCTTAGGCGCCTTTGCGAATAAAAGGAAAATGAGCTGGCATATTTACAGTATGAGGCAAGTCGGAGATTGAATTATGAGAGCTATTTGAAGGAGCAGGTAGTTTTTGTTCCGATTGAGCGTGTGTTCTTTCTTCTAGCTCCTGAGGGTAGTGTTTTAATTATTTTAGTTGCAGAAAAAGGTGAAGGACCTGGAGCGCCTTCGGAACGAAGTTGACCGAACCAAGCGCAAGTATGATGAGTTAAAAGCTCAGGCGGGCAATCAGACTTTAGCGGAGGTAGGTGCTCTGGGCAAAGTCTCCGCCCTTGAGGTTCAACTTCGCTTAGCTTGTGACAATGCTTTGGTTCAAATAGATGTGATTACGAAGCTCGAGTCCGAGCTTTCGAAGGTAAGGGCTGAGATCGTTGATGCCCAGGCTGAAGCTGTAATGAGCCGAACTAAGGCTAATCAAGAGATGACAATCTATTTAAAGGACGCTACTGATGCTCAAGCTGAGCTGAGAAGGATCCTCGACCGCGAAGAGAGGATCAAAGAATATGCTCGTTGCAAGTATCGAAGAAATACTTTTGAGGAGATCCGGGCTTGGGGTTTTGTTCTCTCGGAAGAGTTGGCGCGAGCGAAGGCGGACGAGCGTGATGCTCGGTTACTTCTGTCCGACACCAGAGAAAGCAAAGATGAGGCCGGAAGGCTGTAGCCCCCAGGGGGGGTAGATTTTGCCATGTGTATGTAGGATTTTCAAAGCATGTTTGTAGATGGAGATTGCATTTTTTTGTATATGTGTATAAAGAAAACCTCATGGCTTTACTTCTTCCGTGTCCCTTTCTATCTTGAATTTGGCCGGGTGAACTGGTCTTTTCAGTTCGATAGGAGTCGTTAGATTCGCGATATGGCTCTGAGGCTCATCGGGCTGGCCCGTGGGTTTTTATGTATCGGCCTGTGCGAGCCTTTTGCATAAGCTGGCATTTGAGCTCTTATGCTTTTGTTTTTAGGCATGTTTTGATCAACAGTTTTGGGCTTAGTCTCCGAGTCGGGTTTCTACTCGAGCTCATTTGACCCTCAGGTTTTTGTATTTGCACGGGCTGGCGACAATGGCTCTTATGCCTTGGGTCGAAGTGACCTTTTAGTGTAAACTGGCATTTGAGCTCTTATGCTTTTTGCCCTAGGGCATTTTCAGTTAACTATTTTGGGTTCAGTCTCCAAATCGGGTTTCGACTCGAGCTCATTTGACCCTTAGGTTATTGTATTTGCACGGGCTGGCGATAATGGCTCTTATGCCTTGGGTCGAAGTGACCTTTTAGTGTAAGCTGGCGTTTGAGCTCTTATGCTTTTTGCCCCGGGGCATTTTCAGTTAACTATTTTGGGTTCAGTCTCTGAATCGGGTTTCCACTCGAGCTCATTCGACCCTCAAGTTTTTGTGTTTGCACGGGCTGGCAACAATGGCTCTTATGACTTGGGTCGAAGTGACCTTTTAGTGTAAGCTGGCATTTGAGCTCTTATGCTTTTTGCCCTGGGGCATTTTCAGTTAAGTATTTTGGGTTCAGTCTCCGAATCGGGTTTTGACTCGAGCTCATCCGACCCTCAAGTTTTCGTGTTTGCACGGGCTGGCGACAATGGATCTTATGACTTGGGTCGAAGCGACCTTTTGTGTGGGCTGGCGACAATGGCTCTTACGCCTTGGGTCCATACGACCTTTTGTTGGCTTTATGTTTCCCTTCTTAAGGACTTTTTGAAATGATTTTTGCTTAACTCTTCGACGGTTCGGGAAGAACCTCGATTACGAGTCGTTTTGTGGCGATGATCGAGCACCTCGGGAGGTTTGGCTTGGAGGCTGAGTATCTCAAAGCCTGTGATTTGGAGCTGACATGGTCGAAGCTCTTTTTCCTATGTCGAGGGTATCCTGTTTAACCGGTTCTTTTCGAAGTAGATTCTAAGTAATTGAAGGCCTGTGATTTTGTAGCGACGGTCGGGCGTCCTCGAGTCGCGTTAATTTGGCTGGTATAGCCTTATGAGCATAATCATTTGTGCTTGGCCGGAGTTGTTTTTGATCCCGAGTGAAGTAGTTTGGGCGTCTATATCGAGGGTATGCCTTTTAGGGGTCTTACAAGTTCGATATATAACTTAAACTTTGAGATCGTGTTTATGCCTTTAGCAAGGTCTTACAAAATTTTCATGCCTTTGAGGTCATACAGTTTTTAGATACTTGGTACTAGTATGGTTCATGCCTTGCTCGAGGTCTTACAGATATTTCCACTTGGTACAAGTGTGGTTCATGCCTTGCTTGAGGTCTTACAGATGCTGTTGTTGCCTTTTGTAGGTCTTGCGAGACCGAGCCTGCCTGCTCGGGGTCTTATGGGTTCGAGTTTTTAATGGATGGTGGTTGGCGACAGTCCCCGAGTCATCGAGGGTATCCTGGATCGGGAGCCGATACTTTTAAACTTGGTATTGCCCCATTGAGGGCTTACGATTTCGGAGATTCCGACCCTGAGGTCACGCGATTTTTGAGATTTTGACGCTAGTCCCCGAGTGTTCGGGACACTTTCGGCCTTGGATATGTTTCATGATTTTCATGTTGCCTTGTTGAGGGCTTATGAGTTTGGAGTCCCGACCTGGAGGTCGTTCAAGTGTTGAATTGTTGACGCCAGTCCCCGAGTGTTCGGGATGTTTTTCGACGGAGGAGTCATTTTTGCAAAAATACCGAGTTTCTTTTGGAGTGTGAGATGCTTTGATAAAAGGTACTCTTAGATTACTTGGTACAAGTACACATGTTTTCGCCGTTGGGGGTCCGGCTATACCGACACGGTTCATTCAACCGTTCGACCCGGTACATTATTTTCCTATTGGGACCCTATTTGGCACTTCTTGGTTTTTCCGAGTGGATGGCCTTCCGGGGGATGCCCCCCAGTGTTCGAGGTTGATTGCAAAAGAAGCCTTGAATACTTGTTGAGTCTTCCTTAGGTAGCATGTGGATGTTGCCTCGTTAAAAACCTTGCCAGTAAAACCCTTTTCGGTATAAAAACTCGGCCGAAGGAAAAGAGTGGAACGGATACTTTAAAACCTTAAGGTCTTCGAGCTAGGTTAGCGTTTCGATTGCTTCCGTCGGGCGCCTGCATAAGGGTTAGTGTGAAATGTAAAATGAAAAAGGAGAGGGTTATACCTTAGTGTGGGATGTGCCGGCGATGTTTCGAGGTCCGATATGTCCTAGTCGCTTGTGATGAGGACGCGGTACAATCCTCTGCTTTGTTTAATCGGGCTTAATCGAAGATGTAGTTTGATTAAACTTTGGCTCTTTTGCGAGTGGAGATATTGGTGCCGGTGCCACATCGTGCACCGCGAACATTTCCCTCGCCGCATGCTGTTCCCCATAGACAGTTTTAATCCTATCCTTTGTCGGGAATTTCATCATTTCGTGGAGGGTGGACGGTACTGCTCTCATGCAGTGTATCCACGGCCCCACGAACAAGGCGTTGTACCTCATGTCTACTTCAATGACATGGAATTTGACATTTTGGGTTATGCCGGCCACGTTGACTGGGAGGGTAATTTCTCCTTTCATTGTTTCACTCGCCATGTTGAATCCGTTGAGGACTCGAGTGGCGGGCACGATTTGGTCAAGCAGTCCGAGCTGCTCTATTACCCTCAACCTAATAATGTTGGTCGAGCTACCTAGATCCACGAGTACACGTTTTTTTTAAAATGTATTTACGAGGAAAGAGATTACTAATGCGTCATTGTGAGGTTGAGACAAGGTCTCAGTGTCCTCTTCACTGAATGTGAGGGCGTCTTCAGGTATGTACCCCAGGGTTTGCTTTTCTTTGGTGATGGATATTTCCGTCCTTCTCATCACGGGTTCCTATGGAGCATCGATGCCTCCCAACATCATGTGGATAACATGTTGCGGCTCATTCGTTTCGTTCTTTTTGGCCGCCTCTCTTTCCCGGAACTGATTTTTGGCCCGGTCGCTTAGGAACTCTCGGAGATGACCTTTGTTGAGTAACCTGGCTACTTCTTCTCGAATATGGTGGAAATCCTCGGTCCTGTGGCCATGTGTGTTGTGAAACTCACACATTAAGTTATGATTCCTTTGAGAAGGGTCCAATTGCACAGGCCTGGGCCACTTGGCATCTCTAATTTGGCTGATGGCGAAAACGATGTCCGATATATCGATGTTGAAGTTGTATTCCGACAAGCGAGGTGCCTCCGCTGGCCCGACGTTCCTATCAAACCCGGCTCTGTTGATGAGTCCCCGAGGATTCTGTGCTCGGTCTATCCTTCGATCGTTTTGAGGTGGGTTGCGCCTTGGGGAGTTTTTCCGGTCTTCGATTATGGCTGATACCATTCTTTGTTTGGCTTTGGCTCCTTTTCCAGGAGCCTGCTTGGGTATACCGAGCCCGAGGGGGCCCCCCAGCTAGTCGTCCTCGACCCTAATTTTTGACTGGTATCGGTTATGAACATCCAACCAAGTCACGGCCGGGTACTTGACTAGGTTCTGCTCCAGGTGTTTCGAAGCCACCGAGCTTCGTTCGTTCAGACCTTGCATGAAGGCCTGTACCACCCAGTCATCGGAGACTAGTGGTAGTTCCATTCGTTCCATCTAGAAGCGAGATACGAACTCTCGCAGCATCTCATTATCTCTTTGCTTGATTTTGAAGACGTCGGATTTTCTCGTGGCCACCTTGATGGCCCCGGCGCCTTTATGAAGGAATCTGCCAACATGGAAAATGAGTCTATAGAGTTTGGGGCCAGGTTCTGATACCACATCATTGCCCCTTTAGAAAGTGTTTCTCCGAGCTTTTTCAAAAGGACGGACTCGATCTCGTCGTCCCTTAGGTTGTTGCACTTTACTGCACAAGTGTAGGCGGTGAAGTGCTCTTTGGGGTGCGACGTTCCGTTATACTTTGGAAGGTCGGGCATTCTAAACTTCTTTGGAATGGGTTTTGGGGCCGCTTCCTGTGGGAACGACTTCTGTACGAACTTCTTTGAGTCCACACCTTTCAAGATTGGGGGTGCTCCTGGAATTTGGTTGATCCTGGAGTTGTAGTCTTGGCCTTCTTATCGTTGGCTTCTATCATTTTCTCGCTCGATTCGATCCTTCTGGTGAGGTCCTCGAGCATCTTTACGATGACAGGATCGGCCATCGACCCATTATTGCTCGATCTCTCCTTTACCTGTTCGGCCGGGGGAGCTGTCCCTGGTGCTATTGTGCTAGGAGTTTTCTGGTGGCTTTGCAGCTGAGCAATAGCCAACTGTTGTGCCTGCAACATTTCAAAAATAACATGAAGGCTAACCTCCCGTTCTTCCCGGGTTAGGGTTTTCTGGGCTTCTTGTTGGTCGCCTTGGTGTATGCTCCTGTTAGTGTGGGAGCTTATTTCGACGTTTTGAGCATCACGCGAGACTTAATCCATCGGAATTGGTCCTGGTGCGTTCTCAAGGTTTCGTGGTGGCTCACCAACACCTGGAACAATCACACCATTCTCTCTGTGGTTCTCAAGGTTATTGTTTACTAAATCAGACATTTCGACTTGAAATCAATGATCTTTGGACAAGAAAAAGCGTGAAAGATAATCTGCGTTATGTAATGGAACTAGCAAGAAAATAATCATTATTATTTTTAGCCCCACGGTGGGCGCCAAACTGTTTACGGTGAAAATGGTAATAACAATTAAATTTGATTATGGGAATCTAAAAATACGTGATCTATTTTATGCCGGTTGTCAAGCAGTTGATGCTATATGTGAGACTTAGAAATGAAATAAGAGTTAGGAATGGGGTGATAACCAAACCGATAGGTTGACAATCGGGGCCTCGAGCTTGTCGATTCAGGGGCCTCGAGGTCGATTCCGGGGCTCGACTGTGAGCTATCAAAGGTGATCGAAGTATGACTAACAGTTATAATAAAATCAAAGAAGGCTCTTTATGGCCAATGATAAGCAATAAGTGATGAACAATAATTAAGATAATAAATGGAAGCAATAATATCAAAGGAATATGTTAGAGAGCAGAGAGAATGTTCTTGTATATTTTGTGTGGAGCAACTGAAGCAACAGGCCTTTACAAAATGACCAGGATCCCCTTTATATAGGAGGGGAATATCAACATAGTACAAAATGCATTAATGACAAAGAAGCGGAGATGGGATAGCTAGATATGACACCCTGATTTAGGGTTAGGGTAGTCCACTAGGCTCTGTCAGTCCTAGCCATGTATCTTGGGAACTCCCCATTTCTACCATAGCCGTGGTCAACATTGTCCCAAGGTCGGGCGTCAACGAACCTCGAGGAAGGAAACTCGACCATAGCCTTGTAGCCTCGAGGCTTCGAGATGATCTTTTGAGATGCCTCGATGACAAGGAATTGGACCCTCTGATATCACCGTATACAAGTGGCTAATTAGTCAAGTAAAGTTCTATAGACATGATATCTAGATAAATATTAATGTGATCCTATAAGCATGGTGTCTAGCGAACATGCTGCAATTGCACAAGTTTAACAAATAGTTATTGACACTGCTTTCCTATAGGCATGCTGTCTAATTATGCAAAGTAGTAGGCATAGTAAAAAAGGTTTAGTGAGTGTGTGATTCCCTTTAGGCATAGTTTCTACTAGTGTACATAGAAACTAATAACATATATAACAGGTTGGATAAAATAACAAGCAAGTCATATGAATCCTATAGGCATGTTTTCTACCCTTTTATGCAAACATTAGAATATACCTGTTTCCCCAATTTCACTAACACCCATTTTTGCTGTGACAAATTATTACAGGCCCAAAGAGTATAAATATAAATATTACACGTGAATAAGGCTATAGGCCCAAGAGCAGGCCATAAAACGAAGATAACCCAACATTGCTTGGGCCTTCAACAAGCTCAATTTCCACAAATATCATGCCCATGGTCCAAGCATCTCTCAAACATGAGACTATGCCCATCGGCACAACCCAAAGTCACAAAGGAGCTCATGCCAGGCCAAACAATCACAAATTGACCACATGACCCAAATTATCACACAAATATAAATTAAGCAACCCAATTTGCAGATTCAACAAATAAAATAAGAGAGGCAAGCTAAGTGTCAAAGACAGCTTAAGTTCCACCAACAAAGAGAGTTACCAAAGAACCTCCAAATCCTAGTGTGTCAGAGTTCACAGGAGTCTCAAATGGACCCCGAGCAGTGCTCACACTAGGGAGGTCAATAGAGAGAGTTTTGGGGGCCTTGGCTTTCAGCCGGCCAAGAGTGAGAGATTTAGAATAATATAGATAACAGATGAGAGTGAGAGAACAATGATTAAACGATATCAACCATCCCCAGTTCAATGAGATCGGCCATGGTGTCCCGACCATGCACCATTACAACACAATCCCTATACACCCGCGCGACCATAATTGACTCACCAAGCAGAGTAGATACAGAGAATGACTCATGAAGTTGTTCCAGTTCTATCCCCAATTCCATAGCAACATAAGGAGTGACATAGGACAAAGTGGAACCAGGATTAGTAAGAGCATACACATCATGAGATTGGACAGTCAATATACATGTGACAACATCTGGAGAAGCCTCTAAACTCTGGTGACCCATCATAGCATAAAAACGGTAGGGTCCTCCCAAACTCTGTGTACCACCCCTGGATGCACCACGCCCTGCGGGTGCTGGAGTGCGTCGAGCTGGAGGAGGTGCTGCAGATGTAGTAGTTGCAGAACTGACTGGTTGTGCCGTGCTGTTGCCAACACCCTGGCGGGACGAACGGTAATCTCTCTAAATGTGACCCCTCAATCCGCACCCATAGCATATGGGTAGGTCTATATAGCAGATCCCTAAGTAAATCTTCCCACACCTAAGGCATGGGGGCCTCTCTGCTGTTGGAATCACCCACCAGGCCGACCTTGCAGGTAGCATCACCTGTTGCCCTGACGAGGCAAAAAATGGATCCACTTCTGCTGACTAGGCCCTGATGGTTGTGCACTGACTGAAGACTGAGCAAAAGGCTGGATGGCCTTGATGACCCTCCCCTGAATGCGACCTACCACCACCACCACCACCAAAAGAACCGCCAAAGTTGTCCGTGGACCGGGCCTTGCTGCTACCCTCTCGCTCCATTCTATTCTTCAATTTACGATTATCTGTAGCCTGAGCAAATGCCAAAATCTTCCCATAATTTATATCAGAATTCAGGGCAGCTGTAGCGGCCTCATTGATAACCAATGGGCTAAGGCCTTATATAAGTCGGCACACTCTAGCCTCCATAGTGGGTAACATGTATATAAAATACTTGGACAAGCGCGCGAATCTCATATGGTACTCCCATCCACTCAGGATACCTTGCCTCAAGCTCTCAAACTCAATGGCACGGGCTGCCTTAGTCTCAATAGGCAAGAAGTGATCAATGAAGGCAGCGATGAACTCACTCCACCTCGCCGGAGGGCTCCCCTTCTCACGAGACTCCTCCCATGGTTCAAACCAAGAATATGCCACCTCTTTCAGGTGGTAGGAAGTCAATTCCACTGCTTCTTTCTTAGTAGCACGCATAACCCAAAGAGTCTTGTGCATCTCATCAATAAAGTTATAGGGGTCCTCCCCGGGATTAGTACCTGTGAACACTAGAGGATCTAACTGAAGAAACTTGTTCACCCTGGCACTAGCAGATTCCCCTAGCTGATTGGAAGAATTAGGCGTAACATTTGATCTCTGGGCCTAAGAAGCCACTATCTAAGCTAACATATGTATGGCTCCCCTAAGATCGCCCCCTCGAAACATCGGGACCGGAAGCTGGGGCTGGAGGTGGAACTAGAATATCAGTTGGAGGGATCGTTGCACCCTCAGTAGGTGCAGGAAATGGTGTAGTAGAATCGGGCAGTGTAGTAGTCGGGGGAATATTCTCACCCCTCGGGTGCTCACCCACATCATCAAGTAAAGAATCAACTGCCACTCCTGGGGTGGCATTAGCTCCCTGGCCAGTTCTTGCCTTCTTCCTAGGCGCCATGTACTGAAAATTAGAGCAATGCACGAGTTAGAAGAGGAACAGTCTTACAATCAGGTCTAACACACGATCGAACATCAAAGAAGGGTATTATTCCTAAATACCCAAGTGAGCTTCTAATTATAGATGTAGTCGACAACACATCGATAAGAAGAACTCTACTAGACATGGCTTTGAGACATCCTAGGACACTTTAAGACCTTAGGCTTTGATACCAAGTTTGTCACGCCCCGACCTCGGGGAGCGTGACCGGCGCTTAAGCGAGATAACCCGGCCGTGCAAGCTTGTACAATACTTTCTACCCGAACTCACTCATAAATAAAGAGAAGATTTATTTCATTAATTAGACAATGAGGAGGATCATGTGAACAACACCAATTCATTATCAATAGTTACATTACTTATAAGTTTCAAAATACATACGCTTTTATAGTTTGACAATGTGGTACAAATACAACATTAATAGTTTGACTTTCCCAACACCAACATGCAAACCACACTATGTATACGGAGCCTCTAATAGATACAAAAGCGTACGATTATAGTGCCGACAACAAAGCCTTGGCTATACCTCAAAACATAATACACAAAGAACAAAAGATACACGACCCCGAAATGAAGGGGGGATCACCAAGCCAGTTGGGAAGAGGGTATGCCGCTATCAATGATCAAAACCGCCTGTTGTGGAACCACCTGCATCCATTAAAGATGCAGCACCCCCAGCAAAAGGGATGTTAGTACATAGGGAATTGTACTAGTATGAATGACGAAACACCCTCTCAATAGAATGAGTAATAACACAAGGAAGAACTATCATAAAGTCAATGGGAGCCTCAAAATATACCAAAACATCAAGTTAGGAACAAGACAAGTTTTCAAGTAAATTTTCATACTTTAGATTGGGAGATCTTTAGCACCGATATACCACAATGATTTTAGTAAGGAGTCTGATCAAGGCCCGATCGTCTAGGCCATCTCACCCGAAGACATTAATCACAATCACAATCACTATCACAACCTCAATCATTATCTCAATCATAATTTCAAGCACAATCACCACCATGTGTACGACATGGCGTCCGATGACCCGATCGACTACGCCTTCTCACCACAATGCCGTGTGGATCGATATCACCCTTTTATAAAATTCATCTCATCCCAATAAAGAGGAATATTCTCATCCCAAATAAGGGTTCACTCCTACACCGAGACGTGTAGTTTCGGGGTTAGGTTATTTCAACCTACCCTTCCTCGGTAACTAACAATACTCCCAAAAATGTTTATTATATAAAGGACTTTCAACTCATTTTAATATCTTTTACACGTCTCTTTGTTTCATTGGTACTAGTGGCCCCAAATGTTATATCGTTCTAGGCACGTGGCCGTATTTTATATTTCATGATTAGCTCTTTCACTTCCAAACATCATCACGGATCATTGACAACAAAACATTTCTATTCAAGACTTTAAGTACACATGTGAGCAAATAAGAGTCTTAAGCACATTGAGATTTCTTACACAATTTGGCAAAGTACCTTTCATTTGAAACACAACTTGAAGTTATAACATCGGATACACGACCCATACTTTGAACACATTATCAAATGGTAATATAACATACCAAGAGAATTTGGAATACATATTGAGCATATATCTTTTGACACAACGCTTATACGGAATAGTCAATTTATAATGAACAACATCGAGACTTACAAGGACATCGTGGAGTTCAATTCTAAGAGAGAAGTTTAGCCAACATACCCCGCCTTGAACTTCTTTAAATTACTACAATTTTCCGAAAATCTTAGCAAATTCGATCTATTTAGAAACATAACAAACTCGAATAAAAATTAGGAAGGAGTTCATGGTTCCAGCTCATTTGAGCATTTTATCAAACACTAGGTGGTCATTATGATTTCAAGGTCATCCTATGGTGGATTCCTTCATTCCACTACCTAAAGTCTACCCAATTGAGCTCAAAAATCTTCCCATAAACCTTGATAGTACATGCATGCATAATGAACAACTCCCACACCTAAGAATTTCTTTTCTCATTACCTATTTTAAGTTAAATCCCGAAAATTGAGGGCTAGGGAGAAGAATCTTACCTCTAGAATGAAGACCTCTTGAGTTTTCCTTGTTAATTCTCCAAGCTTTGAGCAAGAATTGATGAACAATCAGTTTAGGAATCCCCTATCACTCTAGATCACATCCTCACTCTCAAAATATTAGATTTTTACTTTACAAATGGTCCTTAACGTCTATATATCGAAATAGGGTCAAGTTATAAAAACCAAAAAATTGAACTTCCGAACACAGCTCTACGGTCGCAGAGTGGACCGCAGAATGGATATGTGGTCCGCAAAATAGGCCGCAGAAGTGATGTCAAGAACTGGGTTGCTCGGGTCAGGTCTGTCGCGCCCCCTTTTTCTCGCGAAATCGGGTTTCGACATTTCTAAGACAACTCCCTTCCTTTTGGGATGCGGTAAGGGATCTGAAGAGTCGCCACCTAACGGATTAAGGTGCGTTAGGGCACCTGGAGCAGTTAACTCATGAAACTAGTTTGCATTACCAGAGACCGGGTAAGGGCTCGAAATTACCTTGAGGGGAAGGTGTTAGGCACCCATTGAGGTCCACAACGGTAGGTCCCGGCCGAACTTAAATTAGCGAATTAGGCTTAAAAGGGAAGAAAACAATTTGGACAGATACAATATTCAACTTACTTTTACACATGAGTATAGGGGGTGGTCCTAAGTTTTTTAGCCTATAGGATCATTCCATGCAAAACTTTGCAACTCCCTCAAGTCGGGGTTTTACTCATAGCATTAGCGCATGGGCTATCATTTCCTTTACTACCCAATTACTATCTTTCAGTTGTTACCTAAGCCTTCTAATTGATTCTATACCGTACCCTATGCGTGAACTACCCGTCCGTTACCTATAGTCCTGGAGGTATTTAGGACATCTATATAGGGTGGTTCTAGTGACCTATGTTTCTTAAACTGAGAAAAGCTAGGCGACAAACAAAATTCAGATAGGACTATCATGTAAGGAGCAAATAAGGGCTCATATTAACCTCCACAAGTAGACAATAAATGCACGCAATTTAATCACCAAACTTTGTTAATTTAGGATCCTATAGGCTGGAAATCTAGATGAGTAGAAACAGAATGTAAGACAATAGTGTTATTAAGGCGGGCATCGGGACCTACTGGTTTGCCTACTGATTTTATGAAGCTTTGAATCTGGGCACTTTCAGGCAGTAAGAGATCGTAGTTTTAGACCTCAGATCATTAATAACCCTATAGATTTGCCTAAGTGATTAACAGAATCCTATAGGCATAGTATCTACAACTGTTAATTATAGACCTATAACATGGTTTCTAAGCGAATTACTGATCTGAACTCGTAAAGACAGGTTTTATCTCTTTAGATCCTATAGGCATGCTTTCGAAGTTGCAGAATTAATTTAACTCCTATAGACATGATTTCTAGATTTTGAAACTGATCCCTTTTATTCCTATAGGCATGAAATCTATTAATCACATGTGGGCGGAATTTTAAGCAAATTGCCAGGAAAGTTTATTATTTCATGTAAATAAGATCCTATATACATGATCACTAATGCACGTTGAGATTGGAAATATATGTGGATCCTATGAACATGATTTCTAATGTGCAGAATTAGCAAAAGACCTATAGGCAGTGTCTCTAGTATGCCAAAAGTGTGAAAATGCAGAGTCACAAACAATCAGAAAAATCCTATAAGCAAGATCTCTACAATGCTAACACAATAGACCTATAGGCAGGATTTCTACCCGAGTTTAACAAAGATAGAAACCCACCCCCCAGCTTTTACTAATAAACCCCAAATCTGTTTATTACAGAGATTATTGCATTATTACAACCCATAATGAATAAATAACAGTATCCATTACACTATAGGGAGCCTTAGCAGGCCCAATATAAACCTGGGAACCAGGCCTTCAAGCACAACAGCTCTGAAGCATAGCAGTGATCCATTCACAACACCTTAAACCAGGCTTCCAGTGTGTCAAAGTTTTCAAAGAGCTTCAGGGACCCTGTGCAATGCTCACACTAGAACCCCACATTCAACACATAATTCATAAAAGATTAGAAAACCTGCCCCAATGTGTAAGAGTTCAAAGGAGTCTCAGGGACCCTAGGCAGTTCTCACATTGGGGGTGGTAGGAACCTAAATAACTAAGAGCAGAAGTTTGAAAACCAGTACATAAAGGGTAAATGGGGGACATGTTTAGGATCAGTACATACAGAATAGCAACAGAATTGCACCAAGGAACAAACAAAATTCATGTTCAGCATATAGTTTGAACAAGTTTGCATTTTGATTAGGCTAGATGCTAATATTAAACAATCATGGCTTAAGCACAGAAACAATTAGTAAACAAACAGGACACATGAAGTAGCCGTACATTGATCACATGTTTCTAGCAAGTTCAGAACAGGAACTGAATTAGGAAGAGTTTCATATTATTGAAGATAGCTTAGCTTAACAGCATCACTAAGTGGAATTAGCCAGTCATATAGCAAACAGAATCATGCTGGGAATTGAAACAGGTTAATCAAACAATGCATAGAGAAAGGAATTGCAAAGGTTAGGGCATACCAGTTGAGAAGAAAGAAAGAAAAGATGCAGTAACAACTAGGTTCCAGAACAATTTGGCCTTGGCTTTCAGCCGGCCAAATAATAGCCACTTAGCACAGAAATCAGAATAGGAGCAAGAGAGAGAGCTTAAGTTTAGTAGTGAGAATAGGAGAGTTCGAGTGTTTTCTAAAGGGAAAAGGGGAAGGGCTTAAATAATGCTCAATGAGGTAGACAAATAAGGTAATGAATCAGTCCTACAAAATAAGGCATGAGAATAACTTCACAATCAATTAGAGTCGGCTTCAATCAATTAACAAGACATAATGGCATAAAATCAGGCTAGTACCACTTAGTTTAGGGAAAGCATTATATTGAATCAATCAGTAGTCAAGTACTAGATTAGAATAAGGTAAAGAAATAATTCCAAGAGCAATTTAAAGTCTAGTTTAGGGACATATAGCACAAAGTTCAGTCAATTAACGAGTAATCAGGCACGTACTACTCAGAATAAGGTAAGTATCATATAGAATCGATTATCAATCAGCAAACAAGGTGAAAAAATAAAGGAACAAGGTAGGGTGAACAAATAAGGAAAGCATCAGTACTCTATGAAAAAGGAAAGAGTAAAAGTCTCAAACCCTAGTTTTAGGTAAACCACAAAATCGGCAGAGAAACAAAGGATAAATAATCATATACTGTGTACAATTAACATAGACAGGAAATTTATTCAAAAGGTAATAGAGAATCGAATTAGAGAAAGATCCGAAACCCTAATTTGAAGGTGAGTAAATTAGTCAAAAATAACTAGGGGAATGACATAGATACACGAAAACATTAAAGAGAAAATACTTAAAATCAAGGAACCCTAACAGATCTGAGAAGATCTGGGCCCTAATTCTGGGCGAGTAAAATTAGGCGGAAAACTTTTTGACAAAATCGCGAAAAAGATTCATAGATAGACATGCAGAAGCATAGATATGGTTTTTAACAAAAATAAGTACAAAATCTCAAGAGATTTTAAAAGATCTAAACCCTAGCTTTAGGGTAAAATAAAGAATAAGAAAACTCTCAGAGATTCAAGCCATAAAGAGACGAAGAATGAACATAGATGGAAAGGAGCGAAGATTCGAACGAGATTTGGTCCGATAATAGGGAGATAAACTTGCCATGTCAGGAAAGCTACTAAACAATACCATAATCGAATAGCCAGTAGAGAAAGGGAGCCGGATAAGGCAAGAAATCACCAGATTATTCCATACCTGGTTGGAATCAAAAGAGATTTGGAGGGGATTTAGGTGACAACGCTTAGGGTTTGATAGAGAGAAGAGGGGAGGTTGAGAGAGTTCAAAGGCGGCGGATACGGGATAATGATTTAGGGTTAGGGGCGTTTGGTATATTAAAAAGGGTGGGCGATTGTGGACCATTGATTTTGGAGATCAACGATCCTGATTTCTTCCATTTGCAAGTTCAACCTTTCAAGTGCCAAATCATTTTGGAGACTATTTTCCAAAAGCTCCTCCGAGGCACTTTGTTCTTTGTTTCCTCCATCAATTAGGCATTCTAACATGAGAATGAACTCCCCATTTTGACCATGCTCAACTTCTTCCACTTCCATAGCCCTATCATTTTCATCACAAAAAGTAGAATCATCATAGCGGGGGCTTGGGGAAGGGAAGGACAAATAAGCACAATACTCCCAGTGACCATTTTGAAGACCACACTTATCACAAATACTCCACTCATGGGTTTGAGATTGTGCGCACAATCCACCCTTGGGAGAATTTAAACAATTTGTCCACGAGTGTGGTCCTCCACAATAAGGACAAGGGTCATTAAAGTATGAACAACTACCATTCGACCAGTATTCATTATATGATGCCATTTTTCAAAAATAACAAAATAAACAAGAGACGAACAAGAAAAATAGACCAAGGTAAGAAAAATTGACTACACAAATATTCAAAAGTTTGGACCAAAGCACTTACGCTTATTTCTCAAACAACCTAAATTACGCCGAATTGTTCCCCGGCAACGACGCCAATTTTGATGACGTCCAAATCCCCTAATAAAAAGTAAATGGACACGGTCACATTCAATATAATTTACCCACCTATGAGTCGGGGTCGAATCCCACAGAGAACAATATGTAGGCGATTAGGAATGTAAGAGAATTATCACTTGTTATGAAATGCCAAACACTAAGAATTGATTTGAGAAAATATTTATACCTAATTGCGGAAATGTACTAACCTAGAAAGCAAGTAAAATGATCAATGGCTACAAGTATGGATGCATTGGGAATTACACTCAAGTAACGATCCAATGTGTTTCACGATTTTACAAATATGAGCGAGTTTATGTTAATTAGCCACGAACAATAATTCTATATTAGCTTCTTACAAAGACTAACAAGACTTTCCAATTGAATTATCCCTAAATTAATTAAGAGATTAAGCACACCCGATTATAGCTAAAAGTAGTTCAATCCTATCCTTAGGTAGAATCTATAAAATGAGGGTTAAAACCTCAAGTTCTTGTTAATTAATCTTTCCCTACCCCAAATAATCTTTCCCAAAATTAATTCGAAGTTAATGGGAGAGTCCTAAGGTTAGCTAATCCCTTTGGAAATATTAAAGAACAAGAATAATTAAAGTAACAATAACTCACTTCATAAAAGATGAAAAATCATTCAATACATAAGCACAACAAGGTATTTAATCCACACTTTAAATATGATAATTTTCATAAACAAGATTCAAGAGTTGGAATAAATACTACACACTTAGATATTCAATACAATGCAAGGAAATGAAGAAATGAATATAAATGGGTAAGAAATTCTCCACCAAAAGCTTCAAATCTTCAAGACCAAAGTATGTGTGCAAACCCTAGCTTCCAAAACTTGTTCTTCTATAGTGTTGAGGACTGAAAATAATCCAAAAGATATGCCAAAAGATGAGCTAGGTCGTGTATTAATTGGTTTGGGGTGAAAAATGTGAAATGCCAAAACTGTCCAGATTTTTTGCCCAGATATGTGAATCACGATCGCAAAAATAGGGTTGCGATCACTAAGGGTAAAGATGTAAAGCTCTGCGATCGCGGACAAGATTCACGCGTTCGCGTAGAGCAACTGGGAACAATTGACGATCCTCTTCTTCGCGTTCGCAGAAAAAACTCTACGTTCGCGATGTGTTGTTTGCCAGCCTTCTGCGATCGCATGCCTAAGTTTGCGATCGCGAAGAGCATTAACTCGCAGCAGTCATTTTTCTTCAATTTTTCCCATTTTGACTAGGTTCTTCCGTATTTCCTCCAAATCATATGATACCTGAAATATGCCAATAAACCTCAGAAAATGCCTTAATTTCTCATAAAAATCTTATAAAAGCCTAGGTATTAAGAAGAGATAAGTTGGTAAAATACCAACTTATCATAGGGGTATCGCCAACGCATCGCATTAATTGAAGCCCAATGAGAAGAATTCCCGGTGAATGATTTGGAGGTAGCAGCTATTTTAGACGCGCTCGAGATTTGTAGGAATTACTTAAATGGCGTGTCTTGTGAGGTGTATATGGATCATCAGAGTCTCCAACATCTGTTTAAATAGAAAGACTTGAAATTGAGTCAGCGGAGATGGTTAGAACTGTTGAAAGATTATGATATCACTCTTCTTTATCTTCTGAGGAAGGCCAATATGTAGTGAATTCCATGAGTACAAAGGCTAGGAGTATGGGGAGTTTAGCAATTATTCAAGCTAGGGAAAGGCCTTTTGCTATGGATGTCCAGCCCTCGGCCAACAAATTCGTGACATTGGATATTTCGAAGCCTAGCTGATTTCTTGTTTGTGTTGTATCTCAATCATCCTTGTTTGATCACATTAAGGCTCGTCAGTATGATGATCCCCATTTGCTTGTCCTTAAGGATACAATTCAGCGAGGTGGTGCTAAGGAAGTAACTATTGGTGATGATGACGTGCTGTGGCTTTAGGACCGGATTTATGTTCCTAATGTGGATGGGTTGAGAGAGTTGATCCTTGAGGATGCTCATATTTTGCGGTATTCTATTCACCTGGTGCTGCGAAGATGTACCATGATTTGAAACAACATTATTGATGGCAGAGGATGAACAAAGACATTGTTGGATATGTTGCTCGGTGTTTGAATTGTCAGCAGGTCAACTGTGAACATTAAATACCTAGTGGTTTTCTTCAGGGGTTAGGTATATCGGACTGGAAGTGGGAGCACATCACTATTGAATTTGTGTTAGGTTTGCCATGGAGATTGATGAGATTTGACGGTGTTTGGGTCATTGTGGATAGACTGACAAAGTTTTTGCATTTCGTTCCAATCATGGCTTCCAACACTTCAGAGCAATTGGCTTATGATCTACATCTGGGAGATTGTTCGCTTGCATGGTTGTCACGCCCCAAACTCGGTGAGCGCGATTGGCGCTCAACCGAGTGAACCCGGCCGAGCAAGCCTGATAGACACTTTCTACCCAACTCACTTACGATCAAGAGAAGGCATGTTTTCATTGATTAGACAATAGGATATCATATATACATTACTAAGCCATTTCATTAGTTACATCATTGCTAGGTTTCAAAATACATACACCTTACGATTTAGTGGAACAAGAGTCTAAAACACAACATAATCCGGCTGGCCTTTCTAGCACCCATAAACAACCCACATAATGTCCACGGAGCATCTAAAGATACAAAAAAGAGTGTAAAGATAGTGCCGACGACAAGGCCCTGTCTATACCTCAAAAGTGACTACAATATAACAAAATATATAGTACAGGACCCCAGAATGAAGTGGGGCTCACTGAGTCTGCTGGGAAGAGGATGCACCACTAGTCGCGATCAACACTGTCAGCTATGGAACCACCTACATCCATTTAAAGATGTAGCGCCCCCGACAAAAGGGACGTTAGTACTGTCGAATAGTACTAGTATGTATAACTAAACACCATCTCGTTAGAATGAATAATAATACAGGAAGTACGTAATCATAAAATCAATAAAAGCCTTAAACAACACCACAATCATCAAGTTAAGAATAACATAAGCTTTCAAGTAAATTTCCATAACTTTAGGTTGGGACATCTTTAATACTGTTACACCATTATTCAAAATACGGCCCTTTTTGACACAGAGTACGATCACGACCTGAACATCTAGGTCGTCTCATTGAGACATCAATCGTAATCACAATTTAATTCTCAAATTCCAGTTTTAGTTTCTAGCACAATTACCACCATGTGTGCGGCATGGTGTCCGATCACGGCCCGATCGGCTAGGCCGTCTCGCCCGAGACATTACCATTTTCTATCAATCATCTCATTTTATATTTCTTTCACGTTTTTCAGTTCATCGGCACTAGTGGCCACAATTGTAATATCATACTTGGCACTAGGCCGCATTCCATGATTCAAGTTCCTTTCCACATTTCCATATTACTTGGGACTTACACCGATTTCATGAACACCAAGGGGTTCAATTCTAAGAAGAGGGGGTTTTAGCCATACAAACCTTAGTTGAGCTTTCCTTAAATTCTACAATAATTCCGGAACTCTTAGCACCTTCAATCTATTTTAGGAACATAACAAGTTGAATAAAAAATTAGAAGGATGATCAAGATTCTAGCTCATTTGAACACATTATCAAACACTAGCTGTGCATTACATTTTTAAGACCTTTTTGTGAAATATTCCATCATCCCATACCCCATTCTTCATCATTTTTAGCTCACAATCCCCCTACACTCTTTTATAACACATGAATGCAAGTTAATCACTCCCATCCATAGGAATTACCTTTCTAATGGCCCATTCTAGTTACATTTGGAAATTTAGAGTTTGGGTGACAGAATCTTACCTCTTAAGATGAAGACCTAGGTGCCTCTCTTGACAATCTTCAAGGTTTAAACAAGAATTGAGGAGTAATTTGGATGAAGAATACTTTCTCCCTCTAAGACTCTCTTTATCACTCTAAAAGTACCAGAAAATAGGTTCAAAATGAAGTATGGCATTAGATATATTGACATAGGATTGGGCCTAAAAATTAGAAATTTGGAGCCCCGACACGGATCTACAGTCGCATATACGACTGCATAATGCATCTGCGGTCCGCAAAATGGGCAGCAAAATGGACCTAAAGAACAGGAACTTCTGACTTAGTCTGCAACCGGTCTGCGGTCAGCAGACCTATTCTGCGGTCGCATAATGCACCGCAGAACACCCCTTTGGGAATTTCTATGTGGGATTTTGCCATGGGTTATGCGGTCTGCGGAACGATTATGCGACCGCATAATGGGTCCAAAAATTAACTCAAATCTCTGCTTCACTCCGCGGCTATCCTGCAGTCATAGAATTGGCCGCACAAATGCCCTGAACGTCTGAAAAATTTTCCTCAATCCCCAGCGTACTGATCATTCCAAGCCGCGAATAATTTCAACAATCTCTAACACATAATCCTAACTTGGCACCACGAAATTCCAGGTTTTTAAGCAAACTTTTATAGGGCCTTACAATGGTGTACCTGTTTCTATCATCTCAGATCACGTCACTCAACTTACTTCACGTTTTCTGAGAGCAGTTCAACATGAGTTGGCCGTGCAGGTTGAGTTGAGTACCACATTTCACCCTTAGACAGATAGGCAGTCTGAGAGAAATATTAAAATTTTGGAGGATATGTTGGATCACGTGTCATAGAGTTCGTAGGACAGTGCGATCAGTTTCATCCATTAGCGGAGTTTTCATACAACAATAGCTATTAGTCGAGCATCAAGATTGCTCTACATGAGGCATTATATGGGAGGCGATATCGTTCTCTAGTTGGCTGGTTTGATTCGGGTAAGGATAGGTTGTTGGGTACAGATTGGGTTTGTGATGCTTTGGAGAAGGTAAAATTGATTCAGTAATGGCTTCGTACATCAAAGTCCAGGCAGAAGAGTTATGATGACATGAAGGTTCGTGATGTGGCTTTCATGAAGGCTGAGAAGGTTCATCTTCGAGTTTCACCTATAAAAGACATGGTGAGATTTGGGAAGAACGGCAAGTTGAGCCCTAGATATATTTGTCCGTTTGAGGTGTTAGAGAGAGAGGGTGAGATTTCCTACATACTATATTTGCACCCAGCTTATCGGGAGTTCATCCGATATTCCATGTTTCTATGCTCCGAAAGTATTATGAGGACCAGTCACACATGTTGGATTTCAGTTTAGTGCAGTTGGATGAGAATCTGGCTTATGAAAAAGAGCCGGTGGCCATTTTGGATATGTAGGCTCAAAAATTGAGGTATAAGGATATTGCATCAGTGAAGGTCTAGTGGAAAGATCAATCGGCCGAGGAGGCAGCTAGGGAGACCAAGCATGATATTCGGAGCATATATCCTCATCTGTTCGATATTCCAGGTATGATTCTAAACACATTTGAAGACAAATATTTATTTAAAAGGGGGAGAATGTAACGACTCGATTGTTCACTTTGTGTATTTGAGCCTCGTTCCACTATTTTATTCTTCTTATATGCTTATTTTTTGTTTTGTGACTTGTGGGGATGATTGGTTTTGTTTCAGGAATGTTTTGGAATGAATTGGAACACTTAGTTTCATGGTTGGAAGCTTAAGTTATAAGATTTGACCAAGATTTGACTTTTGTGTAAATGACCTCGATTTGTCCGAATTTGGATTTGACATGGGGCATAAGTCCGAATTTGGATTTGAAGGTTCCAAGGTTGATTTGGCTCAATTTGCCAAAAGTTGGCACTTTGAAGGTTTGGAAAGTTCATAAGTTTAACTGTGGGTTGGCTTTGAGGTAATCTCGTTTGGATTGTTATTTGTAGACTTGGGATATTTGGAACTTGTGTGCAAAGTTTGGGTTCATTCCGAAATTGTTAGGCTTGAATCGGATGCTTGGTTGTGAATGTTTGAAGTTCTTGAACATGAAGGAATGCATTATGTGATTTGTTGTTCAATTCTTGGTTACTGTTGTTCTTTTGATGTTTTGAGCTTACGAGCGAGTTCGTATATCGTTATATACTTGTTGATGTGATTCGACGGGGTCCCGGGTGGTTTGGGTGAGTTTCAGACCACCCGGGGCATTTTGAAAGTTGTGGATATTTGCTGGTGTCAGGTCCTTCTTCGTGATCGCGGGGGTTGGATCATAATTGCGGAGTGCTTTGAGTTAGGAAGGATTTTCTTCTTCAAGTTCGGGGCACATGGGTCGCGTTCTTGATGAGTGAGGCATATTGGCCTTCGCATTCACAATCTTTACGGTAGTCCTTCATTGCGACTTAGATTTCACGATCAAGATCAAAATGTCTGTTTGTTCGGTAATTTAGCCTGTCGTCATCTTATCTTGCACGAGCATCGTCGTCCCCATCACTTCCTCATCCTCAACCTCTAGAGGAGTGGAAGAGACTTCTTTGTCCTTCTTGTTTTGACTTTTGCTCTGACTTCTTCTCATCTAAGCATTTGCTTCGGCCTACAAAAGCTCGGACGAGCGGGGAATATCATAAACTCAAAGAAGACCAGGGTCAGCCGACCTAGAAGAAAACACAAATAGAGATAGGTATCCGTGAGGTAGGTTGGGTATGGTTAGGTGCTTAGCCTTCACGTTCGTGGGAAGGGGACCGCATTTGCATATCCATGTGGAGTTTGTGAGTCGTGATCACGGACTGTGGCCACGATCACGAAGGGTTAATTGGAGACTGTGGATTTTTCTGCTTTGCGAACACGAGGCAGTGGCCACGTTCACGAAGGGTATCAGTGGACAGACTTATAAGTGTTATAATTTTGGGACATAGACCCAATATTTCCTATTTTTGAAGAGAATTTTCACACAAGGCAAGAGGATAAGTGATTTCTACTTGATTTTAATATTTTATCTTGTTTCCCTATAGATTATTACGTATAGATTATGGGATTTGAAATAGAAATTTGGGAATTTTGATTATGCTTTTGGAGAGTGAAAATGGAGATTTGAACCCTGATTCAGAGTGGGGTATGGATGCAACTTGTATATTGGGACTCGTATTCGAACGGGTAGTTGGGGTATGTGACTTTGGTTGGGTTTCAGGATGGGGGTCTAGATTGACTTTTTTGTTGACCTTGTGTATTTGTATAAAGATCAAAGCTTTATTGTTTGGGGTTGATTCCTATGGCTTTATTTAATGTTATTGAGTTGTTTTTTACAAGATTCAAATCATTTGGAGGTCGATCCGCGTGGGAAGGCATTTTTGGAGTATTGATTCACGTGCTTTATGGTAAGTAACTTGTTTAAACTTGGTTTGAAGGTAATTTCCCGTTGGCTATGGTATTGGATACATGTTGGGGTGGCGCACGTGCTAGGTGACGAGTGTATATGCGTTCACCGGGGTTATTCATGATCCGGGTAGACCTTACGCTATTGTGTGCCTTGTTTTTCTATCATGCCCCGTTGTTTCTGTGTTTTCTCCACTTATGACAACGTGAGCTACAATTCATGTTAAAAATCATGTCTAGGCTATATGCTTATCTGTTTGAGACATGGCAGGGCTAATCTTGCAATATTTAGTTGTTTACCTTAATTACTGTCATATTCTCAGTCATGGTGTTACATCCGCATATTATATCTCTGTCTATATGCATTCTTTATATGTCATCTCATATGATGTTAGTTCCCTTTTATGTATGACACAGGTTGAGGTGAGTACTGTGAGATGTGAGCATTTAGGACTTGAGCATTTGATGATTGATCTTGGGCCATATAGCCGATTTGATATTGATATTGAGGTGATGCGTGCCCCATGCCCGACATTGGGATGAGTGGTATTGATTGTGAGATGACACATGCGCTAGTCACCATAATTAGGATAAGTGGTATTGATCGTTGACTTAGATCCGATCAGCACTTGGGCTAGGACCCGCCCTCCGGAGTAAGTTATTAACCTGTGGGCGCAGGCACACAAGTCATATATGTGTTTGGTGAGGAACTTCTGTCAGGCACCCGTACAGTGCTGAGTGTGGTTGTGTGTGATGATTGAAGATTATTTGTGTCAGGAACTATACATGTTCTAAGATTGAGTTTACTTGATGATTTAACTGTGATATTGTTGATTCTAGCATGTATACTTGTCACGCAGGTATAGAGTTGTGTTTCTTCCCTCATGCTAATTGGTACTTGATGCCTCTATTTGATGTGTAGAACTTGGAATTAGTTAAATTGATAAAATCGTATTTAGGTGATTTGTGTGAAATGATTTATGCCTTACTTGTTATTCATGAAAATCATACTTATTTCTCTTTTTTTTTTGTTGATAAAACTAACATTTTATTTCATCAAAAAGACCGTCTTTACATATCCAGATTAATGCTAACCATTAATCTCCTATTCACTATTACAAAGTTTAACACTATGACTACACTAACTTCAATCAACTATAAACTATACTAAGGAAAATTGTTTAAACTCTCCAATTCTTTTTGCCATTTGGTCTTTTTCCTCCCTTTTATGTGCATATGTATAGCAATTTCCTTGCATAGATCATCCACGTTATATATGCCTTTATTGAATCTAATCGAGTTCCTTTCGCGCTAAATACAGTAGACAACCATCGCAAAAACTGCTGTAGTCATCACTGCTTTACAATTTTTCCTTTTTGCCAAACTGCTCATCCAGCTCAGCTCATTCTGCCAGCTTCCTATCTGCCTTTCAATGACCAGCCATTTCAATACTTTGTCCATAACTTGTTAGTTTTTGGACAGCCAAAGTATAAATGATCAAAAGTTTCCATATTGTTTGCACAGAACACACATTCTAATGGAACTTGAATTTCAAACTTAATGAGTCTATCCACATTTGCTATCCTTTGATGAATAACCAACCATAGATGAAATTTGAATCTAGGATGAATATGTGTATGTAAATGAATGCTTTTCCAAACAACTTTTGTAAATTGAGGCTGCATCTGAACATAAGCTTTATGTATTTGGAACTTTCCTTGCTTCACTAAGCTCTCCAGTGTAGATATAAGACTGTTATGAACTGACCTCATCTGCTTCACATCTTCTCTTGCCTCTATGATTTTCCTGACCACCCATGCTGCTGTTTTGGGTGTGTTCATTTCTGCAATATCTCTGTTCTTTATATAGTAACTGTGTGCCCATTTGATCCACAGTGTATCTTTCTTTATTGCCAATGCCCAGAGATGTTTCAGTAATGCTGCTTTATTCCATATCTTCATATTTATGACATTCAAACCTCCAGTAGCTCTAGGTTGACATATCTTATCCCATGCAATCAAAGCTTTCCTTGAGCAATCAGTTGAACCAGTCCACAGAAAGCTCCTACATATGGTCTCTATCATCTTCATGATCTTCTTTGGCAATAAAAATATTTGAGACCAGTATGTTTGTATTCCAAACAACACAGATTTGATGAGCTAAATTCTTCCAGAATATGAGAGCATCCTAGCTGACCAGCATCTTACTCTTTCAATAATCTTTTCCACTAGAGGTAGACATTGGTGGATGTTCAGCTTCCTTGCAACAATGGAACCCCCAGATACTTAAAGGGTATAGAGCCCTCTGTATATCCAGTAAGCTCAATCAATTGCTCCTTTATATGCTGTGCCACACCAACAATATAAATTGAGCTCTTATCTGCACCTGCCTGCAGCCTAGATGCAGCTGAAAACCTATTAAAGTCTTCCTGTAATATACTAACTGAAGTTATGTCACCCCTGCAAAACATTAACAGATCGTTAGAAAAACATATATGTGTTACTCCCAGCTTTTTGCACTTTGGATGGAATTTGAACTCCTTTTGAAAGGACAGTTGGTTCATCTCCCGTTGTAAGTATTCCATGGCAATCACAAAGAGGTAAGGAGACATTGGATCTCCTTGTCTTATCCCTCTCTTAGCTGGAAAAGTTTGGTAAGTCCACCATTCAGAACTAAAGAATAGGACATTGTTGTCACACATTCCATTATCCATAGAATAAACTTCTGAGGGAAGCCAAGATCAGTAAGCATGTATCTAACAAACTGCCAGTCTATTGAGTCATAAGCTTTCCTTAGGTCCACCTTGAGAACACATCTTGGAGACAATCCTTTCCTATTATAGCCATTGAATAATTCATGACTAAATAGGATATTATCAACAATACTCCTCCCTTCTATAAAAGCAGACTGTGCTTTTCCAATTATAAGCTCAATTACCCTTTTGATTCTTTTAGTCACGATCTTGGCAGTGATTTTGTACACAGTAGTGCAACAAGCAATAGGTCTATAGGCTTTCACTATTGTAGGTGCTGGAACTTTAGGGATCAAAGTTAAAGCTGTACAGTTCCATGCTTGCTTCATCTTACCTGTTTGGAAAAAGAATAACACAACATCATATATATCTTGTCTCACTTCATTCCATTGCTTTGTAAAGAATTCTATTGGGAAGCCATCAACTCTTGGGGCTTTATCATTTGGCATGTCTGTCGAAGCCACCTTTTTCTTTAAAGGCAAAATCGGATTTACGACATTTGGGAGGACAACTCGTTCCCTTTTGGGAATTGGGTTTTGGAGTTTTGAAGAGTCGCCACCTAATGATTAAGTGCATTAGGACACTAAGAAGAGTTTGAGTTTGAAGAACCAGAGTTTGGGTAAGGGCTAGAAATTATCTCGAGGGGAAGGTGTTAGGCACCCCTCAAGATCCACTAGTGTGGTTCCCGGCCATGTTATATTGTGACTTTACATAATCAAGTAAGCAATTAAGGGGGTTCAAATAGAAAGGGTTCACATATAATATTGCAAGTAAATCGAAACTTGAGAAAAGTAATGCGGGCAGAAATTTTATGAAATATTTAAATAATTCTACATAGAAATAGATGAAAACAAGTAAGAGGGGAGGGGGTCCTAGGTTAACGATTAATATGGATCACTTCAATGCAATACCCAGCAATCACTCCTCAAAAGAGGGGTCGCACGTGATATTAGCGCATCGGTCATCATCTCCATATTCTACCCTTCCCACCCGGTAAAAGTTATTTAAAAAGCGTGGGTTGGTCACGATTGCTTATCGCGTGCTATTACCCGTCCCGTCTTATAAGTCCTGGAAGGTATTTAGGACCACTATTCCTACAAGGTAAGGACTAGGCTGAACCCTTAGGTTTAAAGGATAAAATGCTAAGCGACATACATAACAAATAGGACCACACATAAGGGATCATACAAAGACAAATAAAGGCTCACAGATCCCTCCATAAGTGAGCACGTAATTAGCATGTCTCAAACACATTTAAGGTCTCAAAGATGGGATTTTAAAAAAGGAATGTTGAAATTAAAACAGTAAGTTTCAAGAGGGCAAACTAGCAGTGAAAGCAGAAAGTTCAGTTAAGACCGAGCGACTGGAAGAATGCTCGATTTTCAGAAATACAACTAAGGACAACAGTAAGATTTAGAAGTATACAACAGTTTAGAGTTTAGTAAAATATAGATAAAAATTGTGAAAACATGGTTTTTGAAAATAGAATAGTGACATTGAAGATGCAGTAATTTAACGAGACGTAGGGCAAGTATTCAAAATAGCATGATTCTGGGCAGAAAGGGGTAACCCAGTGGTTTGAAAACATAATAGAACAAGCATCAGAAAATCAGTGAGAGTAAACAAACGCACAATTTCGAGATTTGTTTCAAGATAGGGCGAGAGTTTTAGTAAAACAGAGTGAGCTTTAGAGAGGCAAAACAAGAAACAGAATTCAGAATATTAAAGGAGGCTGATTGGTCCTAAGCCGGCAAAACATGATTAATCAATTCTTATTAGGCCTAAAGTTTGCCTAGGCGTCGTATGTATTGCCTGATTGTCTTAAAGGGTGAACATGCATGTTAATTTCCAGTTTTAAAAGGGATACGCGTACAGTTAACCATACTCGTATTATTAGATTAAGCATGCTAATGAGGCGTTTAACAATTGTAACTCAGACAAGTATAAAACCCTAAATAATAGGATGTCTAATGCACATAGAAGTTCCTAAAATATGATCCGTAAATGCTAATGAGGATGCAGCAATAGCCTTCTAACAATTATTTGCTTGTTATTAACTGATCATGGTTACGAAATGAGTATGACAGGCTGAAAGTAAAGAACCTAGAGCAGGATCTCTAATGTATGAGATGCATGTCCTATACAGGTTATCTATTGCGCAGATAAGTAAATAAATCCTATAAGCATGTTTGCTACCCATTACTTAAACTAAGCATGCATAACCCCCATTTCACTATTACCCCAATCATTCGTTTACAAGTTATTACAAACCATTGATAACCGAATTACAGTAATAAAAGTAAAATAAGAAGTTATTCTATAGGGAGCCTTCAATCAGGCCCAATCTTCCAACCTCACTCCTTTCGAGTTTCACAGCCTTGACATGGTCAGGGTGCAGCAAAGCTCCCTAGGCCCCCCATTGGGTCCCTGGCCAATACCAGCACCCAAAACACTTACCAAAATATTGGGACAGGTGCAGTGGAATTACCATCCTTGTGTGTCAAAGTTCAGTGAGTACTCAGGGGTGCTCAAAGCAATGCTCACACGAAGGGGGTAAGACCTAATTTCTAAGAGTAGTGAAGTGCAGGAAGGAGAGGAAAATTCGTAGTTTAAAGAGTTTCAAAAAAATTGTAGAGTTGCACACAAGGGTAATGGGCAAAGGGACAAATAGATCACATAAATATCACCAAGGGGGCACAGAGACTTATGCAAACTCACTGAGCATGAGTACACAAAATCAAAAGAGTTTTAAGAGACCCTGAAATAGTCGGATTTAGACACAAAAAGCAAGTAGTAACAGAATATAGTCATAACATGCAAGGTCAGGAGCAAACAATGGTCATGAGCATGCAAGTGTTAACAGGCAACCAAGGAGTCAATTACATGTTGCACAACAGAAGCATAGGTAGAAAACAATTAGGAATATAACACACTGAAAGAGTAATAACCACATTGGTTTTGGAACTTTGAAATTAATCACAACATACCAGTAATAAGAGAATACAGCAGAATGCAAGAGCCAAGTATAAGCACAATATTAGCCTTAGCTTTCAGCTGGCTAATAACAGTCAGGAGTAGGGAGCAACAACGGAACAAGAGTGAAAAGGAGAGAAATAGCACAAGAGAGAATGCAATGTGTATTGCTGTGTGTATTTGTGATATGCAATGTGTTCGTGAGTGTCATGCA
>NW_017670259.1:1228589-1233003 GCF_001879085.1 Nicotiana attenuata | reverse complement strand
GTAGCCTTATGCAATTATGGAGACAGAGCTTAGTCTCGAAAGGCAGAATGGTAGCCATTATGCAATGCAGAAAATGCAAATGGAGGTAGAGCTTAACCTCGGAAGGCAGAATAGTAGCCTTATGCAATTCTGGAGACAGAGCTTAGTCTCGGAAGGCAGAATGGTAGCCTTATGCAATGCAGAGAAATGCAAGTGGAGACAGAGCTTAGTCTCGGAAGGCAGAAAGGTAGCCTTATGCAATGCAGCAAATAAAGGTGAATAGTAACGAAATCTCTTAGCTGATAGATGATAGCTGATAGCTGATTGCGCCATTATGGCTGCTGGGGATGTCGTGTGCGGATAGCACTTGTAAGTAAGTGATGATTCTGAGAGTTGTATTCCTGAAAAGTATGGGTTTGTGAATGTCTGATGATTTTGCGACTTGGGCGCCTGCATCCAAAGAAAAATCGTGAGTTTTGTAAAAGGGGGGAAAGGTTAATTCGTCTTCCTATGGACTTCGCTCGTCCTACTCGGCTCTTGTTTTCATTGGGTTAGCGTCGCTAAACAAAGCAATTTTGATAGTAGCCATGCATGATTTAGTAAAATTATGATGTAAATACATAATTGAAAATAGTTTTTTTTAGATGAACCGACGACTGCGACGCGGTTCAAGACATTGCGACCTCTTTTGCTCCGGAATTTTGAGGGTCCTCCTCAAAATTCTGCCCCAGTTTAATGGGTTGATGCCTATGACGGCTGTTTGCGATGAATGGCTGAGAATTAACTTCGGAATTTTGAGGGTCCTCCTCAAAATTCTGCCCCAGTTTCCAATATCGGGGGAAATGAAAATTTTATTGAATTGTGACCGAACCCATAAGGTTGCCTACGTATCCCCTCTTAAACGGGAATCAGGTCAGACGTAGTTCAAATTACATAAGGAAATCTTAAATGCTACACATAGTATCGCTTGACTGCATCTGAATTGATCGGCTTCAGCCAAACTTCTCCGTCCATTTCTGCGTATGAGGGCTCCTCCTGTCAGAACCCAATGAACCATATATGGACCTTGCCAGTTAGGAGAGAACTCCCCTTTGGCTTCATCTTGATGTGGAAAAATCTTCTTTAACACCAACATGCCCTGGTGTGAATCGTCTTGGTCTGACTCTCTTGTTAAAGGCTCTGGACATTCTGTTCTGGTAAAGTTGACTGTGGTAAACTGCATTCATTCTTTTCTCATCTATAAGAGCCAACTGCTCGTAACGACTCTTCACCCATTCTGCATCGTCGAGTTCCGCTTCCTGCATGATCCTTAGGGATGGAATTTCTACCTCGGCATGGATGACTGCTTCCGTGCCATCCAATCACTAGCATCTCTTGGACGTTCATGTCAATGGCCATCTTGAGCCCTAGGATGCAAGCTTCGTACTCGGCCATATTGTTGGTGCATGGGAACTTGAGCTTTGCGGATACCGGATGATGCTGGCCGGTTTCTAATACTAGGATTGCTCCTATGCCAACACCTTTGAAGTTTACTGCTCCATCGAAAAACATTCTCCAATCGTCATAGGATTCTGCAAAGTCTTCTCCTATGAAAGATACCTCTTCGTCAGGAAAATACGTCTTTAGAGGCTCGTATCCCCCATCCAT
Organism: Nicotiana attenuata; assembly: GCF_001879085.1. Classification (NCBI taxonomy): domain Eukaryota; kingdom Viridiplantae; phylum Streptophyta; class Magnoliopsida; order Solanales; family Solanaceae; genus Nicotiana; species Nicotiana attenuata. Next base: position 1,231,377 of record NW_017670259.1, on the reverse strand, counting down.
GGGATTTTCAGCAAGATGGTCTGCTAGTGCATGTCCTTTGATTGCTTTCTAAGTTACGTAAACAATGTCGAATTCACTCAACAGGATTTGCCACTTGGCTAGCTTGCCAGTGGGCATGGGCTTCTGAAAGATGTACTTCAGCGGGTCCATCCTTGATATGAGATAAGTAGTATAGGCACAGAAATAATGCCTCAACTTCTGAGCCACCCAAGTCAGAGCACAATAGGTGCGCTCTAATAGAGAATACCGAGCCTCGTACAGAGTGAACTTCTTGCTGAGATAGTAAATGGCATGTTCTTTCCTTCCTGTTTTGTCATGTTGCCCAAGAACACAACCGAATGCCCCATCCAACACTGCAAGGTAGAGTAATAGAGGTCTACCCGGCTCGGGCGGGACCAAAACTGGCGGTGTTGACAGGTACTCCTTGATTCTGTTGAAAGCTTTCTGACAGTCGTCAGTCCAATTGGTAGCGGCGTCTTTCTTTAACATCTTAAAGATCGGCTCAATAATGACAGTGGACTGAGCTATGAACCGGCTGATATAGTTGAGTCTCCCCAGGAAACTCATCACGTCCTTCTTGTTTTTTGCGGTGACAATTCTTGAATGGCCTTAACCTTTGATGGATCCAGTTCTATTCCTCGGCGACTCACGATAAACCCAAGTAGTTTTCTGGCGGGAACCCCGAATGCACACTTGGCGGGGTTCAGCTTCAGATTGTACCTTCTCAGTCTATTGAAGAATTTCCTCAAATCTCCCAGGCGATCAGCGGCTTTCTTGGATTTGATGATGACGTCGTCTACATACACCTCGATCTCCTTGTGTATCTTGTCATGGAAATTTTTTGTCATGGCCCTCATATAGGTGGCCCCGACATTCTTTAGCCCAAACGGCATCATTTTATAACAATACATCTCCCACGGTGTAATGAAAGTCGTTTTCTCCGCGTCCTCTTCATCCATCCATAACTGATGGTACCCAGCAAAACAATCAACGAACGACTGCAACTCATGCTTGGCGCAGTTGTCAATCAAGATGTGTATATTCGGCAAGGGAAAGTCATCTTTCAGACTGGCCCAGTTGAGATCCCGGTAGTCGACACAGACTCTAACCTTCCCGTCCTTCTTCGGTACTGGCACAATATTGGCTAACCACGTTGGATATTCCACCACCCTGAGAACCTTAGCTTTGACCTGCTTAGTTACTTCTTCCTTGATTTTCAGACTCATATCTGGCTTGAATTTCCTGAGCTTCTACTTTACCGGGGGACATGTCGGATCGGTTGGCAACTTGTGAGCTATAATAGATGTACTAAGACCAGTCATATCATCATACGACCAGGCGAATATGTCCTCATATGCTCTTAGGAATCCCGTGTACTCCTCCTTTTCTGATGGTGACAGATGAACACTCATGCACGTTTCTTTGACATTTTCTGTGTTTCCCAAGTTAACAACCTCAGTCTCGTCCAAGTTGGATTTAGGTCTATTTTCGAAATCCTCAACCTCTTTAACAACCTCTTCTGGTATATCATCTTCTTCTAAGTCTATATCCGTTTGTTGCGTTGTCTCATTGCAAGTCACAATCGTCGGTTCATCAAGATAAGTAATAGTAATGTTGTGTAAATAAAGTAAACGATGAAAAGTAATAAGAGAGGGATTTATGAGAAACTAAAATGCTTTGATAAATTTCATAATTGTTTTGAACATTGGAGCTCTTATTTTGAAATTAAAATGCGGAAAGAAAATTGACTAGTAAAATAAAGATGATGCATGGTGCTTTGTTCAGCCTTGCTACCCCAAAGCTTTTCGGGCCCTGGTGGTTCTGACGGTCCAGTTGTCGAGGCGTGCTCCTCGGCTCACGGCTTGTATGGAAGGGCCTTCCTCCTCTTCCTCCTCGAAAATGATGCAACAGTCCATGTTATCATCTTCCAAAAACAAATTCCTCATTGCCGCCAATGCTTCCTCTTCTTCCGACCCATATATGACATCGGCTGGCTGGAAATTCTGCTCCAGGCGAGGTATCGAATGCCCTAGTGGATAGTAGGGACTGCGCCATGGTGGTGACCAGTGGTTGAACTCCTCCCAAGTGTATTCATATCCCAGGCTGAAAGTGGTACCATGTTTCTTCTGCTTGATAGGTTTGGTGATTCCCCGGAGGTTCTTGCCGAGCCCCTTGCCAAGTTCATATCCGCCCCAATTCAGTATACTTTCAATCTTGTTATCCCACTATTTATCCTTGTCCACGGTGTTGACTCGCTCAATGTGATGGTAAGTTTCTCCGCCTATCGTCCTTCTTCCACCGATTGCCGGGATAGTCTGGCGACTGTATATGGGATTGCTACCGTCGCCGTGAATAATCACCTCTTGGTGATTCCATTCAAACTTCACTACCTGGTGTAGGGTTGATGCTACAGCTCCAGCGGCATGAATCCAAGGTCCTCCCAGAAGCAAGTTGTAAGATGCTGGGACGTCTATTACTTGAAAGTCAACGTTGAACCAAGTCGGTCCCATTTGTAGACATAAACTGATTTCCCCAATAGTGGACCTTTGGGAACCATCAAAAGCTTTGACATTGATGGCTCCATCCCTGATCTCATGCAGGCTCTTCCCCAATGTTCTGAGAGTCACCAATGGACAAATATTGAGGCTGGACCCTCCGTCAATCAGAATTCTAGTGATGAAATGATCCTCGCACTGCGCAGTGATGTGCAATGCTTTGTTGTGGCTCAGCCCTTCCGGTGGCAGCTCATCTTCGTGGAAAGTGATTTTGTGCTCTCCAATCTTGCCCT
>NW_017670259.1:841494-843185 GCF_001879085.1 Nicotiana attenuata | reverse complement strand
CTCCTAGTGGATAGTTTTTCAAAACCAAGATTTCTTCTTTCTGAATTAATCCAATCTCTGAATAAGACGGAAATCTCTAGACTGTCCTCCGCTAATGAATGTCTATGATCTCCAATTTGAAATCTTGCCGCGCTAAATGCACTCTCCGATGCTACTGATGATGATTGAATAGCCAGGATATCTCGGGCCATAATTGAAAGTGTTGGAAAAGCCTTGCCACGCTCCCTCCACCATGACAAAAGTTGTTCCTTGCCTTCTTCGTCTTTAATATTTTCCAATCCTTGATTAAGATAAGAATCAAGTTCATCATCAATAGAGGAATCAAAACCTGTTATATCATCCATATCTTCCCATAAAACTTCTGCTCCAGACTTAGAAGTAGAAGGAGCAGTTTCAGTACTAGTTGTATCCATAGATTTATATTTATCAAACATTGATCTAGCATAAAAATATATGCTAGCTTGGCAGTTTTCGAGAGATGGTTCTTCATGTTCTTGAATTTCTAAATTCTCATAAATTTTACGAACAAGACCCTTTGCACCTCTTAGTTTTAAAGATGGGTTAAGTAGTGTAGAAATTAAATAAACTTCGGGAATAGGAAAAAAATACTTTTTAAATTTTAAAATCATTTCTTTAATGGCTGGTGCATCAGTTGGATTTTTTTTTATACTTACCAAATACAACAGAAATTCCACAAACATACCATAATATTTGTGTAATAGTAGGATAGTATATACCAGAAAATTGTTTTGTAGCATAATAAAATTTTTCTAAAAATTTAGTAAGCTCTCTAATTTCATCCCAATCAGAATCAACAATTTGATCAACAGGGTAAGCATTATGCATATTAAATACTTTTTGGATGGGCACCCGATAATCATAAGCAACTTTAAGCATTTCATAAGTAGAATTCCACCTAGTACAAACATCTTTTGGAACTTTTCTAAATGGAAGGTCAGCACTAGCACATTGTTGAGCAAATTCACGAATTCTACTTTATTTATGAGCACGAAAAATATAGCCACAAGCATAGTTAGAACTTTATTAATAAGCCCATAAAAATCAAGTATTTGTAGAACAGTAGTTGCAATATATGCTCCAGTGTGTTTAGAATCAACAAATTTATAACCAATAATACGTTTTTGCAAGTTCCAGTGATCATCAACCCAATGACACGTAACAGTTAAATAATCACAACCATTAGGACTACGACCTATATCAGATGTGATGGACACTTTACAATCCAAGTGATAAAATACACAACGAATATACTGAAGATATTCAGTCTGAAATTTAAAAACATCATTTCTAACCGTGGTCTTGGGAAAACCTTGAAAAGCAGGGTTATACATTTCTTGAATATAATGCACAAAAGCAGGGTGAGAAGGAAAAGTAAAAGGTAAGCCACAGACCGCCACCATTTTTGCTAAGTTCTCACGATCTCTATCTTTGTTATATTTGTGTAAAATATGACCGGAAGCAGGGTCAAGTTGTTGTTGAATTTGGTTAGAACCAGATCCACTAGGAGTGCCAGTACTAATGGTAGGATCTATAATTTTTCCGGCTTCTATGTTAGCTTTTATCCATAAATCTTTGTGAGCACTTCTCAAGTGTCTAGTTAACCCCCCCGTCCCACCACTTAATGAGTGTGCAAATTGTTGCTTACATTTTTCACAGATAGCACGATGATT
>NW_017670259.1:837171-837675 GCF_001879085.1 Nicotiana attenuata | reverse complement strand
GCCAAAATTCAAACTTCGCCAATTCAAGCCTAATTCCTACACCGGACCTCCAAATTCAATTCCGATCGCACTCCTAAGTCACTAATCATCCCCCGAAGCTAACCGAACCACCGGAATTCACATCCGAGCCCTCTAACCACATAGTCAACTTCCGGTTGACTTTTCCAAGACAAGCTTCCTTCTAAGAGGCTAAGTGCCTCATTTCCAACTAAAACCAATCCAACTCTACCCGATCAACTCAAACACTGATATTGAAACATAAGGCAACACAATATGGGAGAAACGGGGCGGTAACTCTCGTGACGATGAGCCGGTTCGTCACAGCACCTCCGCGAACACGAAGGCCAAAAGTGGCCTGCAACATCTGTGCATTTTCTGCAACACTCAAAGTCCAAAAATCCTTCCGTTGATCACCCGGAATCACCCCGAGGCCCCCGGGACCTCAGCCAAAAACACCAACCTACCCCAAAACATCATACGAACTTGTTCCAATCATCAAAACAC
>NW_017670259.1:781826-836587 GCF_001879085.1 Nicotiana attenuata | reverse complement strand
TATATATAAGCCATATTCGATATAATATTAGCTAATACGCTTATACTTAGTGCATAGTACAACGTAACTATATATATTACATATATATAAGCCATATTCGATATAATATTACCTAATACGCTTATACTTAGTGCATAGTACAGCGTAAGTATATATATTACATATATATAAGCCATATTCGATATAATATTACCTAATACGCTTATACTTAGTGCATAGTACAGCGTAAGTATATATATTACATATATATATATAAGCTACATTCGATATAATATTACCTAATACATTTATACTTAGTGCATAGTATAGCGTAAGTATATATGTTATATATATATAAGCTACATTCGATATAATATTACCTAATACACTTATACTTAGTGCATAGTATAGCGTAAGTAATATATATATATATATATATATAGACACACACGCACGCTTCGTAGTACTATTCATCCCTTGTATTACAAAAGTGTTAACGGCTAACATTTATATTCTTTATTTACTAAATACAAAAGTGATTTTTAATTTTGACCTTTGTTGACCTAAATAGCGACCAACTTTGGTCGCTAAACATACATTATTTTAAATTAGTGACCTAAGTTGGACGCTAAACTTAAATCAGATTTATTTATCTTTTTTACTATATTTAAAATATTAACCGGGTCCCAGATTAGCGACCAAAGTTGGTCTATACTCTACTGAGCGACCAACAAGGGTCGCTAAAGTTGAATTATACTTATTTATATTTTATAATTTTTTTAAACAAAATTATAATTATTAAAATTTTATAACCGGGTCCCAAATTAGCGACCAAAGTTGGTCTCAACCTGTTTTCTCTTTATATAGCGACCAACTTTGGTCGCTAATTTTAAATTTTATTTATTTATATTTTGTTATTTTTTAAAAATAATATTATAATTATTAAAATTTAATAAGTGGGTCCCATGGAGCGACCAACATTGGTCGCTAATCTGAGTAATTCTTTGACCAAGCAAGTCTGACCAGTCCGGTCAACAGTTTGACAAAATTTTCGACCAAGTTGCGACAAACGTTGGTCGCTAATTTATTTAAAATCATTATTTTATTATTTTCACCAGTTTAGCGACCAACTTTGGTCGCTTTTCTTGGCAAACCAACTTTGGTCGCTAAATTTTGGTCGCTTTATGCAGGAATTCTAGTAGTGAATGTTTCATTATTTCTAATATTGTCGTGATTCGTTAAAGGAGGTAATTGATAATTTCTTTCACAATAATTTGCAAACCACAAGGCTATAACACTACAATGGCGTGATGAGTAATATACAAAACGTTACCAATTTACCATAGACGCTAATCGTGAACCGCAAAGAATTTGGCACTCGCTTGATTCAAAAAAGAAATATGAAATGCAAGACAAACGTAAATTTCATTGTCTATTAAAATATGCAATTTCGTCTATTATTGAATTTTTATAGACTAAAAAAGTTATGTACAACACTATCCTCAAAATATTGATCAATTGTTATTCAATGTCGGATAAAATTGTAATATTTAAACTACCTAATTTTAAAAATTCAACTAAAATTGAGCCTAACTTTTGTGAATCGGCAATGTACTAAATTCAACAATCGTCATACCCTGTTCCAAATGTAAGCCTTCTATATTTTTTACATTAACTATATTGCTAACAAATTAAGCAGTTGAAATTTTTTTACCAAAGCAAAGAAAAAACCTCAAATAAGAACTGCTTTTGAAAACTGATTTGATACTCAAACAACATAGGTTTGCGTTAAAGAACTATATGTACATGCTAATAAATACTATAAAGAATCGGATTCCGTTTGCTTTTAAATATCCCTTTTTGTCTAGCGACTTGATAAATCATTGTTACGTTAACAATTTATTGATAATTTGGAATTTTATTGGGAAAGAATTGAAAGTTGTTATTTTGTCATAAAGTACTTTCAAGGCCCCAAGACAAGTTCCATTGAAAAAAAAAAATTAAAACTAAGAACTTGCTTTTGGAATTACTTGATCCTATTAGTTGTTAATTTATCGGAAACAACCTCACTACCATTCTAGGGGTAGAGGTAAGGCTGCGTATATCTTACCATCCCCAGACCTCACTTATGGGAAACTACTGGGTTTGTTGTTGCTGTTGTTGTTATTGTTGTTGTTGTTGTTGTTGTTGTTGTTGTAGTTATTGTTGTTGTTGTTATTGTACTAGTTGTTAATTTCATTATAATAGGACTTAAATTTTGAGGAGCCTGATTGTGATGACCCAAAAGGTAATCACTTGTTTTTAAAATGAATTCTGCGTTTCGAGGCCTTAGAAACCTCTTTTAGCATCACCGTGCGCAGTCCGGGCGCGTAGCCGGAAAGCCTATATGTGAAAATCTGTGAAAAATGATAAATTTTGACTATAAAATAAATTAATTTGACTTCGGTCAACGTTTTGGGTAAACGGACCCGGACCCGTAATTTGACAGTCCGGAGGGTCCGTAGGAAAATATGGGACTTGGGCGTATGCCCGGAATCGAATTCCGAGGTCCCAAGCCCGAGAAATGAATTTTTGAAGAAGATTGTTTTCTGAAATTGTTTAAAGGATTTGGAGATGAATTCCGACTAGAACATGTTGGTATCGGGCCCGTATTTTAGTTCCAGCGCCCGGTACATGACTTATATGTGATTTAAGACAATTCTGTGAAGTTTGGTAAGAAACGGAATCCATTTGACGTGATTCGGACCTTAAATGCAAATTTTATGTTTAAAGAAGTTTTGAGAAATTTCAATGGTCTTGAGGATTAATTCGATGTTCATGATGTTATTTTGGTAATTTGAGTGCACGAATAAGTCCGTAGGATGTTTTTGAGATTGTGTGTATATTTGGTTTGGAGCCCCGAGGGCTCGGGCGAGTTTTGGATAGGCGACAGGGTGCATTTTGAACTTAGAAAAATTGCAGTTTCAGCTGTGCATATCAGGCCTGCAGGCTTCGCATTTGCGAAGCCTGGCTCGCAAATGCGAGTGGCTGATCACAAATGCAAAGGAAGCCAGGCCAGCTTAGTCTCGCAAATGCGAGATTTCTTTCGCAAATGCGAAAATCCCTGTTCCAGCCTTGAGTCGCAAATGCGATGAAGTTGTCGCAGTTCCCCAGTCGCAAATGCGACAAGTTGTTCGCAAATGCGAAGGTCCTATTTTCCTGAAGGGTTCGCAAATACAAGACCTGTTTTGCAATTCCCATAATAGCAGAGGTCGGGGTTCGCAATTGCGAACCCCTGTTCGCAATTCCCACATCTGAGACCTGCAACTTTTATACTTAGCCGAATTTTTAACCCATTTCATATCCTCTCAAAACATAAACACACTTAGGCGATTTTTCAAAGGTTTCTTCTTCTCCAAATCAATTGTAAGTCATTTTTAACTAACATTCTTCAATTTCTTAACATCTTTTAACATGATTTCAACTTCAAATCAATGATTTTCATAGGGGAAATTGGGTGTTTTGGGTAGAACCTAGATTTTTCAAAAATTGGGGATTTGGACCTCGATTTGAGGTCCGATTTAAAAATAAATTATATATTTGAGTTCGTGGGAGAATGGGTGATCGGGTTTTGGTTCGAACCTCCGGTTTTGACCATGAGGGCCTGGGGGCGATTTTTGACTTTTTGGGTAAAACTTTGGAAAATTTATTTTTATGCATTCGACTTGATTCATTTAGCGTTTATTGATGTAATTAAGTAACTTGTGACTAGATACGAACGGATTGGTGGTGAAATCGAGGGGTAAAACTATAATTGAAGCGTGAATTGTGTTCGTGGCATCGAGGTAAGTGTTTGGTCTAACCTTAGCCTGAGGGATTAGGAGTTGAGTCCTATTTGCTATGTGGTAATTGTTGAGTACGACGTATAGGCATGGTGACGAGTATCTATACGCTGGTGTCTAGCATTCTCGGGGGTCTTATATTGTGATTTTATGACTTTGTTGTATCTTTCATGCCTTGGTGATGGTTTCTATATGTTGTGTAAAGTTTGTGGAAGGAATTGTGACCTATGAACTTTGAGGAGCGTTGGCTCAAGTTGTGTAACGAATTGTGAAAGTGTAAGTGATAATTGAATCTCTAGAGCATTGGCTCGAGTTATGAAGTGAATTGTGAAGTAAAAGTGAGAAAGAAAAGAAGTTATTATGTTGACACCCTTGCCGTGCTATTGTTGATTTATTTGTTATCTCCCTTGCCAGGATGTTGATATTATTGATGTTGTTCCCTTGCCGGGATTTATTTGTTGAATTGTTGTTCCCTTGGCGGGATCTTTATTGCAATTTCATTTATTCCCTTGCCCTATTATTTGTGATTGTTGTTTGGGTGAGGAAGAGAGTTAAAGCACGAAGGGCGATGCCGTGCATTGTTTGTTTTGTGAGGAAAGAGTATAAAGACGAGGGGTGATGCCGTGTATTATTGTGAGGAAAGAGTGTAAAGCACGAAGGGTGATGCCGTGCCGCACGATGTACCATTCCGTGCCAATTTTATTGATTATATAGTGAGGAAAGAGAGTAAAAGCACGAAGGGTGATGCCGTGCACATTTTTATTATATGATTGCTTTGGTGAGGACGAGAGTAAAAGCACGAAGGGTGATGCCGTGCATTTATTGATTTCTTATTCTTTGTTGATATCCGAGTTCTGTTGTTTCTTTCGTTTATTTGATGTCTTTCTATTCGGATTTGTTATCTCCCCGCCACCATGCTCCCCCTCCCATTTTGGCTGGGTTATTTTTGTATTTCTTTTCCGCTGTATATATTTGAACTGAACAGGTTTATGTAGTAGTCTGGTCTAGCCTCGTCACTACCTCGCTGAGGTTAGGCTAGGCACTTACTAGCACATGGGGTCGGTTGTGCTGATGCTACACTTTGCACTCTTTTGTGCAGACCCCAGTGTTGTGGACTTCGGACCGCAATGAGATTGCTGATTCTTGATCATCAGGCGACCCGAGGTAGTCATGCAGGCGTCCGCAGGACTTGGCGTCTCCTTCTATCTACTATTCCTGTTTCTTTCATGCATTTCTAGAGACAGTGTTGTATTTATTTCTTTCAGACCCTTTATTTGTTGTATTCTTAGACCGTCTGCGAAACTGTGACACCAGTTCTGGGTTGTCGAGACTCAAACAGTTGTATTAGATATTCATGTTCGGATAGCTTATTGCTTCTTTCTTCCGCTTATGTTAAATTTCGCTGTTTAAATGTTATTATTTCGAAATTGTTAATGAATATAAAATGGGTAAAAAGATAGATTGTGCAATTAATTGGCTTGCCTAACTCGTATTAGTAGGCGCCATCACGACTCCCGAGATTGAGAATCCGGGTCATGACATTGATGGATAGAAGAAAACTAATCATAAAAATAGATATGCTTTTAAATATAAGTTTATTTTTTTATTTTTGGATAAAACAAATAGAAGTGCCTTAAAATTTGGTGATTCCTGATACCATGGAATATTTAACAACGAGAACTTGGTAGCATTATAATTTTAAAATAAAATATATATGTGCTCAAACTTCTTTAACCGTTTAAGCAAATTTTATAAAAGTACTAAGTAATTGTTTTTCATAAATACGAGAATCAAACGAAGAGACGACATTTGTCATTTAACCGCAATTATGGACGTGTTCTTGTAGAACGCAGATTGTTTGACTTCCTCAATCAATTTAAATTGGAAACCTATTAAAATTAATCAGTTTATTCTTATCATTAATACAGTAAATCTTAATCTCAAATTGACCTCCTTAACATGAATCATCTAGGCTGAACTAAAGTAAACTTTTGCATAACAGAGAAAAAAAATTATCGTTGCATTCTTAACATGAATTAACAACTTAAATCTCAAACTATGTGATTTCAAAATGTTTAGTTTCATTTTGTATTTTGATTGCGTCAAAAAAAAATTAATGAGTTTGTTTACACTATATGTTATACTTTGTTATTTTTTATTTTAAGGAACTGATTATTAGATAATTTTAGAATACATATGCAATTGAAAGTGTTTTACTTTCGGTATGCGTCATAATATTTAACAAAAAATATTCGTGCACCGCACGAATATAGAGATTGACTGTGTAAAGCTACTATGAGGGTGTTAGGATTGGCTTACTTGAGTACCCACAAGGCTCCATGTAGGTGCGACATTGGATTTAACAGTGTTATCAAGTTAAACAAAGAATAACTATAAGTGTTAACTGAAAATGAGAAATATTGCTAAAACCAAGGACGGCTCTAGGGTAAGGTAGGTGAAGCCGTTGCCTTAGGACCCCTTGTATTTAAGGCCCCAAATAGATGTAAGAGTGAATTAATAGGATAAAGTTTTCTCTCACCATATTAAATAATATATTTACCTTTTCATCAATTCTATTTTCTTCTTTTATGTATAGTCTTTTTTCACGATTTTACTTTCTAATTTTAACTCAAATTCTCTAAATTAAATATTCCTTTTTGTCACATTTGATCGATACACACGTCAAAAAGCAAGTTCTTCTATGTCTCATCTTTTTTAACTAAGAAATCTCTGTGCTAAGTGTAATAAGATTCTGAACACGATGGATAATGGGCTCACCCTTTACCATTTTCATTTAAGGGGAAAGTTCAACACCATATAACCTGCAAGAAGTTTTGGGTCTTTTAATATATTTTGATTTTAGGCCACCGGTTTCATTGAGCCACCCCTAATTGATGATCAACAATTATTTATAAACTACGACCCCACCATTAACGTGTTGTTCAATCAGCTTCATTTATATTTGGTAACTAAATGGCACATTCACTGCCTTTAATGTTCTTGTCATTATTGTCTTCTCTTAATTGAGATTCTAGAAATTTTGATTGAGAATGTCTGGGGTGGAGAAGTGGTTGTAGTATGATTTACGTCACAAAATTTTTTAATAATGAATTTTATTTCAAATTAGAAAATAGTAATGTTTGTAGGGAAAAAAAAGGTATCAAGTTGAAAAAGTGACTATTTTGACTCCTATTATGCAATTATGAACTCCACTGGACTTTATCAATTCTAACACAAATTTTGTAAAAAAGAAAGAAATATTATCTACTCTTTAACAATAAAATATTTTAAAACTTGAATTAAATTACTTAGATCTTCATATAAGTAAATATTTTTTTACAACAATATCAAAGATAACATATTGCAAATACATGTCAAACATCTTATTTATTTAAATTACTCCTTTTTAATTTAAATAGTAATATTATATTTGAAGCTAAAGCCTAAAGGCTTTATGTTATTTAAGAATATTATACTGCAACAACAAGTATGAAAAAAATAGTAACACTAACTTTTTTGCATATGTGTGTACAAACGTACTAATGAAAAAGAAGAGGTATAAAGCCTCTTATTAAAATTTTGCTTTAGCCCACTAATTTGATAAAGTCACCCTTGGCTAAAACATGCTCATGAGATCTGCATTCAGAAATCGTACAATCACTTCAATCTCTTGAATTGTCTCCCAACAAGGCAATCAAGAATGGCAGGCCAAGTCATCATAGCTTTGATTTTTGCATAACGATGTGGGTGGCCGATAACTAGAATCATTATCTCCAATAACATTTTCTTACTCTCTTTTTAATAATCGAAAAATTATGACCGTTGGCGCAATATTACTATGATTTGAACACGTGAAATATTTCTAATCCATATATGTTTTATCACTTGAATAAAGAACTGAGGGCCACAATCTTCAACTCTTTAAGCCATGAATAAACATACTGTCGCGCATCCTTTTTTTCGCGAAACCGGGTTTATGATATTTTGGTTGAGACAACTCGTTCCTTTTGGGAAAGGGGTTTGCATTTTTGAAGAGTCGCCACCTAACGATTTAGGGTGCGTTAGGGCACCTAGAGGGTTCATTTATAACAACGTTTGGTAACCAGAGATAGGGTAAGGGCTTGAAATTATCCTAAGGGGAAGGTGTTAGACACCCCTCAGGATCCACTAGCGTGGTTCTCGGCCAAACAATTTTTGTGGATTTGTACAATTAGCAAATAAGCAAGTATGGCTCAAATAGTAAGGGATTTAAGTTTAAGTACACAGATGTTTGAAAAAAAAACAGTTAATGAAAAGCTAGATTTTGAAAATGAGTACAATCTAAGCATATTTGCGAATGTAAAGGGGTGTCCTAGGTTGGTTAGCCTATAGGATCACATCAGTACAATGCCCGGTAATCACTCCTTAGAAAGGGGCTACGCGTGGCATTAGCGCACCAGTCATCATATCCATGCCTGCCCTTCCCGTCCCCTTATTGGTCATGCAAAGTGAGTGTTGGTTATGGATTCCTATCGCGTGCTGCTACCCGTCCCTTCTTAATGGTCCTGGAGGGAGTTAGGACCTCTACCTATAGATGGTTCTAGACGTACCCCAAAGGTTTTTAAAGGTGAAAAATCTAAGGCGACAAGCAAAACAATTAGGACTTTGCGCAAACAAAAACAGGAAGGAGTAGATGAAGGCTCAATTTTCCTCCTCAAGTAAACATACAAGCGGCACGACTCAAACACAATTAAGATCTTTATTAGATAATGTCCTAAAGCAGGACATCTAGGTGAATATGCAGACAAACAACCTCTTTAGACTCAGAAGTTATAACACTAGCGGTTGCCCACGGATTTTTTTTTAAAAAAAAAAAAGCTTGTTAGGATTAGAAAACATAAGCAATAGAGACAGTTTCAGATATGCAATTTTGAAAACATCCTAAGGGATTGCCTATACGCGGAGTATTGATGCAAATAAACAAAGCAGGTTTTGAAATGGACTCCTTTAATACCTATAGTCATGATATATAATGATATCGAGGCAGTTCGAAAGAACTTGTTTCAAAAAATACTTAATACTTAATGAAACCAATTCAGAAATGAACTAGGCGTGATCAAGTTGACTTATTTAGACCAAATTAAATTGGAAAGCAGAATTTCGAATATGGTTCCCTATAGGCATGATATCTAAGTGTAATACTGATTTTAACGGTTTGCAGTCAGGGAAACATACATAAATACTCGTTGTACCAGAATCTGAATTAAGTCCTATAGGCATGGAATCTATTATTAATTTGATTTTAAGACATGATTGTTTGGAATCTATAGGCATGGTTTCTAAACATGACAAAATGCAGAACCTTATATACATGATTTCTACTTAGTAAATCATATAGATTTAAAAGCAAGGTCCTAGGAGCATGATTTCTACCCGAGTTACCCCATAAAGCATGTATCTACCCACCCTTTTCACTAAATACCCCAATATTTGTTTACAAGTTATTACAGAACAATGAATGAAATTACATAAGTAAATAAAAACTCAAGAAGCTATTCTATAGGGAGCCTTCAATTAGGCACAGATTCCTCAAAGCCTCCAATGACCTCATATGCCTCAATTCCATAGACAATGACATAGTCTAGGTGTATCAAAGTTCCCTAAGGATCTCAAGGATCCCGGGCAGTGCTTACACCTAGACTTGGCAACCAAAATTGAACAAGTGCAGTGCGGAAGGACCAGCCTCAGTATGCCAGAGTTCAGAGGGTTCTCAAGAGGATCCCAAGGCAGTATACATACTGGAGGGGGCAGAACTTATTAATCTAGGAGTAAAGTGAAAGTGCTTGAAACAAGTTGAAAAGGTTTTTAGTGAAAGACTGTATTGAAAGTCTGTTTGAAAGTAATTTAGTAAAACAACAGAGACTGTTTGACAAGAGATTGAAGAAATGAACAGAAGTCCAAACATAACCTTTAAGACAGGTTGATACACATCCAGTAGTCACAGAACCAAACAGGGATCAAGGGGGTTTGGGATTCATAGAACACTTAATTGCAAACACATAATCAAGTAAAGGTCTGGGAATGTTCAGAAACAAACAGAGGGGGTAACACACTAATTCTAAAAGGAGGGAAGTTCATAACATGCTTAATAATGTAAACATATTAACTTCAGATTTCACAGCAAAACCACAAATAGAAGCAAACTAGAAACAGAATGAACTGAAACAATAAGAGAATCATATTGTTGTTGGAACTCTGAATTGAAACTAGGATATACCAGTAAAGAGGATAGCAAACATAGTGACAGAGC
This sequence comes from Nicotiana attenuata, assembly GCF_001879085.1. Classification (NCBI taxonomy): domain Eukaryota; kingdom Viridiplantae; phylum Streptophyta; class Magnoliopsida; order Solanales; family Solanaceae; genus Nicotiana; species Nicotiana attenuata. The sequence goes on along the minus strand of NW_017670259.1, from coordinate 826,498 downwards.
AGGAGAACACAATGGTTAGCCCTGGCTTGCAGCCGGCTAACTTAGAGCAATAGCAAGTAGTACAAACGAGAGCAGAAAGTTTTAAGTGTGTGAGAGAATTTTGAACCAAGAGTTTGTGTGTTAAGACTATAGAAGAGAGCCATTTATATAGTAGTTTGAAAATTGGTTAAAATAAGGCAAGAATCAATGTTCAGTAATTATAAAACTCAGTATAAAAAATTGGTTCGAATCTCCCTTTAATTAAGGGAGTCAGTGCAAACAGTAAAGAGCAGGTGACAAGTAAGGAAAGAAATCATACACAGTTGGAGTATAACAAAAAAGGAAAGATTTCAAAATAGTACAAGTATAGAACATATAATTAAGTCTAGGTTCAGAAAGTTTTAAACTAAGGAAACAATTAGTAAGAGTCAAGTAACAATGCAGACAAGCAAGGGAAAATTAATTAAGGCAAGCAAATTAATCAAATTAAGTGGAAAGGTAGGAGTTGGGGGGTTTAAAGGAAAGTGTTCAAATCACACCAAGTAACAGGGAATTCAGAATCAATCAAAGAGAAGGTCATAAGAAAAAAAAAGTCGGTATGTTTAACATATAAATAGAGTAAGACATGGATAGTCAAGATTTTGGCACACAACTCTAGCAAAACATGAAGGTTAAACAATACCGAATCGGTGAGAAAGATGCAAGTCTTGATGTGAACAGTCAAGATGAACACATACACATAGAATCAGTGTAAGTTTAGGCTGAGAAACTCAGTAGAAGCATATCAAGGCGAGGCAATCATAAGAATCACAAGAACTAAAAAAATGAGAGCCGGTCAGTCATGCTAATACACGGAAACCAAACGAAGAACCCTAAAAATTAGGGCTTTTAACATATGCGAGTTGAAAAAGTAGTAAAGCATAGAATCAGTCGAGATATTCAAAAGATAGAAGTTAAAACATAAAAATCGATTTAAACAAAGTGTAGAAGAAGTTCTGAAAAACCCTAGATTTAGAAGAAAGTGAAAATCAACTTGAAATCAATGATTTTTGCAAAAGAAGTTCAAGGACAGTGTGAAACATAAAAGGAACAGACTCGAATCGTTTAAAAATAGCACAGATCTAAGAGATGCAAACAAAAATTAAGGTTTCAGAAGAAACCCAAGTAGAGATGGAAGAACCTGTTTAGAAACTCAAAGATCGTAACGAATACGGTGTGATTTTGCTCGAAATCACACCGAAATAGCCATGAACATACAAACAGCGAACCCTAGATACAAGTCGGCATGGCCCAGGTCCCTTGAAGGCCTCAGAGAAGATGAGCGTCGCATGAGAGAAGCCATTGGAGGCTTAAGAGACGATGAGAGGTGGCCGGAGACGGGAGGTCGCGGTTGAATATTAGGGTTAGATTGAGAGAGTTTGAGAGCAGAGAGGATTTTAGGGCGGCGGGGTTGGTCGTGAAAATCAATTAGGTTTGGGGGGATATAGGTTAGTTTAATTAGGAAATGAGAGATCTGGACCGTTGATCAAAATGATCAACAGTCATGATCTAACAAGAGTCGGGTCGGGTATGTGTATTTGGGGTTTGGGTCGGGTAATTTAATTAGAAATTGGGCTGGGGGTTGGGTTCAATTTAGGCTGTAATTGAAATGCCAATCTGGCTATAATTTAAATAGCCAATTTTCATCTATTTAATTTATAATAAATAATAAGTAATTTTTGGAAAATAATTTAATGTGCCAAAATGATATAAAATATACAATTGTCATTTTAAAAATATAGGGACCAATTTTATGCATATAAAATATAATTATACATTAAAAGGGCTAACATTGCAATTATATGCAATTTTAGCTTAAAAATACCAAATGCAATTATAAAAAATGCATATAAATATATTAACCATATTTTGGCATAAAATATAGAAATTAAATGAGTGAATAATCACAACACTAACTTGAAAAAAATATTTATTGGGGTTTTATGGAGAAAAAGGGGGAAAATAATTCAATTTAAACCCTTAAAATTATGAAAAAAATAGAAACCTTGTGCATGCTTATATATGCAAATATATGCTATTTCAAAGGTATTTTTGCATATTAAAAATATATAGGAAAAAATTGGGTATCAACAACTGCCCCTCTTTACCCGGGAAGGATGAAAGAATTTTCGGGTAAAGAAATGATGGCCAATTTTGACCGAGCGAAATGATTTGAGAGATTAGGCCGCACACTAGCTTCTGAGCTGCCTACATATCCCTGGTTCTACAGGAATTAGGCCATGTGTAGTTCTGGATTCATCGGCGAAGTTTACCGATGAAGTCATCTCAAGAGCGGACGCAACATCTAGGGCTGGGTGAGTGAATGGTTTACGAGAATGGTGAGGTTTGATATGGCTGGGAAAACTGGAGCGGGATCACTCCTGCTGGGATAGTCGTTGCTTGTCGGGTTACCTGCAAATAAACGGTACAAGCATATATTGCGTAATTTTAAATATGATGCAAATTCCCGTCGGACCATGAATGTTGTCTTTGGACGGTTAGGAATGGCGTCCTCAGACCATGATGTCCTGGGGAATGGGTTGTTTGGTGCAGGATTCGCAGTCTATGAAATGATGTTCTCGGGCTATGAGGATGGTGCCTCCGAACCATGACGCCTTTGAATAATGATATGCAAAAGATTGAAAGAGGTCCTCAGGCCATGACATGGTGTTCTCGGGCCATGAAGATGGTGCCTCCGAACGATGACGCCTTTAGAGTTGGCGATATTTCAGCCCATGAAGGATGCAGTAGTATGATGCGGACAAGACAGAGCTTAGTCTTGCGAGTTGAAGGGCAGAGCTTAGCCCGTAAAAAAAAGCGAGATAAATAGTGCATGAGATAGTGCTTAGTTTCGAAGAAAATTGGAGGCAGAGCTTAACCTCGAAAGGCAGGAGAGTAGCGTTATGCAAAGATGCGAATGCAGATGGAGTAGAGCTTAACCTCGGAAGGCAGAATGGTAGCCTTATGCTAGAATGCAGATGGAGACAGTGCTTAGTCTCGGAAGGCAGAATGGTAGCCTTATGCAAGAATGCAGATGGAGACAGTGCTCAGTCTCGGAAGGCAGAATGGTAGCTTTATGCAAGTTGGAAGGCAGAATAGTAGCCTTATGCAATGCAGATGCAGATGGAGACAGCGTTTAGTCTCGGAAGGCAGAATGGTAGCCTTATGCAAGTTGGAAGGCAGAATAGTAGCGTTATGCAAGAATGCAGATGGAGACAGCGTTTAGTCTCGGAAGGCAGAATAGTAGCCTTATGAAAGAAATAAAATAACAAATGATAGTAGAGTTTTCTTAGCTAATAGCAGATTGCGGCATTGTGATTACTTGGAGCATTGTGACTACGGAGCATTACTGGTGTGTGCTGATAGCAAATGTTTGCAAGTGCAACGGTTCTGAAAACAATGTTTGTCACATGGGCGTACAGTATGTTTAAGGATTTCACAATCCTATGCCTGCATCCAAAGAAAAATCGTGAGTTTTGTAAAGGGGGAGGTTAGTTCGTATCCCCGCTGGCTTTGCTTGACTCGTTCGGCTTTGATCTGGTGATACCGTCTGTATCATTGGGGTAGCGTTGCTAAACAAAGCAGTTTCAATAATAAACATGCATGATTTTGTAAGAGTATGACATAAATGTATAACTAAAAATATCTTTTAGATGAACCGACGACTGTGACGTAGTTAAGGACATTGCAACCTCTCCTGCAACAGAATTTTGAGGGTTCTCCTCAAAATTCTGCCCATGTTTGATGGGTTGACGTTTCTGATTGTTGCTCGTACGGCGATCGACTGAAATTACTTCGGAATTTTGAGGGTCCTCCTCAAAATTCTGCCCCAGTTTCCAATTGCGGGGGGAGGGGGGGAATGAAATTTTATTGCATTGTGATCGAACTCATAGGGCTGCCTACGTATCCCCTCTTAAACGGGAATCAGGTCAGGCATTGTTCAATTTACATCATATGAGGAAAGCATAAAGATTACACATAGTAACGCTTGACTGCATCTGAATTGATCGGCTTTTGCCAGACTTCTCCGTCCATTTCTGCAAGTATGAGGGCTCCTCCTGTCAAAACCCGGTGAACCATGTATGGGCCCTGCAAGTTGGGAGAGAACTTTCCTTTGGCTTCATCTTGATGCGGAAAAATTTTCTTCAACACTAGCTGCCCCGGTTTGAACTGTCTTGGCTTGACTCTTTTGTTGAAGACTCTGGACATTCTGTTCTAATAGAGTTAACCATGGCAGACTGCATTCATTCTCTTTCGTCTATAAGGGCTAGTTGCTCAGCTTTTTGTTGATCCTTAGGGAAGGAATTTCTGCCTCAGCGGGAATGACAGCCTTTGTACCGTAAACCAGCATATAGGGGGTTGCCCCGGTTGATGTGCGGACTGTGGTGCGATACCCCAGTAGAGCAAATGATAACTTCTCGTGCCACTGTCTATGCTTCTCTATCATTTTCCTCAATATCTTCTTGATATTCTTGTTGGCAGCTTCTACAGCTCCATTCATCTGAGGTCTGTAGGCTGTGGAATTCTTATGTTTGATCTTGAGAGTTTCGCACATAGCTTTCATCAAGTTGCTGTTGAGGTTGGAGCCATTATCAGAAATGATTGACTTTGGAATTCCGAATCGACAAACAATGCGGTCGCGAACAAAGTCTGCCACGACTTTCTTAGTCACTTCTTTGTAAGATGCTACTTCGACCCATTTGGTGAAATAGTCGATGGATACTAGGATGAACCTGTGTCCGTTGGAAGCAGCAGGCTCGATTGGTCCAATAACGTCCATTCCCCAGGCGGCGAACGGCCATGGTGAGCTTGTTGTGTTAAGCTCGTTTGGAGGTACCTTTATCATGTCTTCATGTATCTGACAGCGGTGGCATTTCTTGACATACTGGATGTAGTCCGTTTCCATAGTCATCCAGAAGTAACCAGCCCAGAGTATCTTCTTTGCTAAGACAAAACCATTCATATGTGGACCGTAGGTCCCAACATGAATTTCCTCTAGTAGCTTGGATGCTTCCTTTGTGTCGACACATCTTAATAATCCCAAATCGGGGGTCCTCCTATACAGGATTCCTCCGTTGTGAAAGAAGTTATTGGACAATCTCCGAAGTGTGCGTTTCTGAGTAGGATTTGCAATGTCTGCGTACTCTCTTTTTGCCAAATATTCCTTGATATCATGAAACCAAGGCTTTCCGTCTGCTTCTTCTTCAACATGAGCACAGTAAGCTGGCTGATTATGGATTTTCACTGGAATGGGATCAATGAAATTCTTGTCTGGATGTTGTATCATAGATGATAGGGTAGCCAATGCATGAGCGAACTCATTCTGGATTCTGGGAACATGTTGGAATTCCGTCTTCGTGAACCTCATTCTCAATTCCTGTACGTGGTGCAGATACGGGAGTATCTTAGAGTTCTTGGTTGCCTATTCTCCTCGTACCTGATGTATAAGTCTGAATCTCCAATCACTAACAGCTCTTGAACGTTCATGTCAATGGCCATTTTGAGTCCTAGGATACAGGCTTCATACTCGGCCATGTTGTTGGTGCAGGGGAACCTGAGTTTGGCAGACACCGGGTAATGCTGACTAGTTTATGATATTAGGACTGCTCCAATGCCAACTCCTTTGAAGTTTGTTGCTCCGTCGAAGAACATTCTCCAACCGTCATAGGATTCTGCAATGTCTTCTCCTATGAATGATACCTCTTCATCGGGAAAATACGTTTTCAGGGGTTTGTATTCTCCATCCACGGGGTTTTCAACAAGGTGGTCTGTAGTGCCTGTCCCTTGACCGCTTCCTGAGTTACGAAAACAATGTCGAACTCACTCAACAGGATTTGCCACTTGGCTAGCTTGCCAGTGGGCATGGGCTTCTGAAAGATGTACTTCAAGGGATCCATTCTCGTTATGAGATATGTAGTATAGGCATAGAAGTAACGTCTCAGCTTCTGATCTACCCAAGTCAAAGCACAACAGGTGCATTCCAATAGAGAATACCGGAACTCGTACGGGGTGAACTTCTTGCTGAGATAATAAATGGTTTGCTCCTTCCTTCCTCTCTCATCGTGCTGCCCCAAAACGCAGCCGAAAACTTCATCTAACACTGCAAGGTAGAGTAATAAGGGTCTACCTGGCTCAGGCGGGACTAAGACTGGTGGTGTTGACATGTACTCCTTGATTTTGTCGAGGGCCTTTCGGTAGTCATCGGTCCATTTGGTGGCGGCGTCCTTCTTTAACATCTTGAATATTGGCTCACAGATAACTATAGACTGTGCTATGAATCGGCTGATGTAGTTAAGCCTTCCCAAGAAACTCATCACATCTTTCTTGGTCCTTGGCGGTGGTAGTTCTTGAATGGCTTTGACCTTCGATGGATCCGGTTCTATTCCTCGGTGGCTCATAATAAACCCAAGCAATTTCCCAGCAGAAACCCCAAATGCACACTTCGCGGGGTTTAATTTCACGTTGTATTTCCGCAGTTGTCACGACCCGGATTTCCCACCCTCGAGAGTCGTGATGGCGCCTACTAATAGGAGCTAGGCAAGCCAATTAATTTAACACTTCTCTCAACATCATTAACAGTATAAAGAAGAACGAGGCAATTAATATAAAAACGGAAGTCTCGAAACATAAATAACTTAAACCAAGCGCGGAAATTCAAATACACCTCTACCTAGATCTGGTGTCACTAACTCACGAACTTCTACTGAATGCTAAATACAAAGTCTGAATAAGAATACAGTACTGTCTGATCCGATACAAGGGAAATCAAACGAAAGACAGAGATAAGAGAGACTCCGGGCCATGCGGACGCCAGCAAGCTACCTCGGAAATCTCCGGACTAAAGTAAGCTCCCAACGCTCCTACTGCTGACCAAAGGCTCCTGCTCCGATACTATGATCTGTGCAAAAGCACAGAAGTGTAGCATCAGCACAACCGACCCCATGTGCTGGTAAGTGCCTGGCCTAACCCCGGCGAAGTAGTGACGAGGCTAGACAGGACCTACCAAAAACAACCTGTGCAGATATATATATACAAAGGCAACAGAAATAACAACAGAGAATATCAACTAAAAAGGGGAAGGGGGCATGCTCGGGGAAAAATACAGCGAATACAGATCAACGGATATAACGACGAAACTATCTCAATACCATAGCTCATATATAAGTGGTCGGCGCGCCACACGATCCCATTTCTTAATTCATAAGTGGACGGCGTGCCACACGATCCCATTTCATAATATATAAGTGGTCGGCGCGCCACACGATCCCATTTCTTAATTCATAAGTGGATGGCGTGCCACACGATCCCATTTCATAAAATATTAGTGGTCGGCGCGCCACACGATCCCAATTCATAATATATAAGTGGTCGGCGTGCCACACGATCCCATTTCATAATATATATATACATATAATCTTTCTAAAGGGGGCCCTATTAGGGGGAATTCAACAACATAACGGTTTAACCCGGCAAGGGTACAACTAACAACCCAAATATCCCGGCAAGGGAGCAACAACAATAATAGACTACGTGTCCCGGCAAGGGAAAAGTCACAATACTTTCTCTTTTAATCACTTCTTTCTCAATTATCAAATTCTAGTTCGAGACAACAATCCAATAATATACCAATCGCAATTCCTCCTCAACCCTTCACATTATAGGAAACTTAGCAATCAAACAAGAAAGATGTTTCACAAAGTCCGGTTCAAACACAGTTAAGACCCACGGTCATGCTAGACTCCGGTGTATAGATAACCGTCACCATGCCTATACGCCGTACTCTTCATTTAGCAATTAGCAAATAATATCCTAATCCTATTCCCTCTAACCAAAGTTAGAACAAACACTTACCTCGGTCCAAGAATAGCAATCAACTCTCCAGTACCGCCTTTCCTCTACAATCCGACTCCGAAACAACGATATCTAGGCATAATCAATTCAATAATATCAATAAAGACTCTAGAACAAAATCCCATAGCCTAGAAATGAAGTCCCTAGCATTCTTCCAAACATAGCAAAATTCGACACCGGTCCCACATGGTCCAAACACGAGGCTCAGACCCAAACCCAATCACCCATAACCCCACGAGTTCAAATATATAATTTGTTTTAAGATTCGACCCCAAATTGAGGTTGAATCACCCAAAATTCTCAAAACCCTAACTCTACCCAAAACCCCTAGTTTCTACTTTGATTTCATGATTTAGGGCTAGGAATTTAGTAATTACTAGAGGAAATTGAAGAAAACAAGTTAGATGATACTTACCCAAGAAGCTTTGGTGAAGAATAGCTCTAAAAATCGCTTATGGGGTGTGGGGAAGAAGAGCTCGTGTGAAATATGGGAATAAGCCCGCAATGGCTACTGTTTTGAACTTAAAAAATTCGCTAGGCAAAATTGCCCTTCGCGTTCGCAGGAAAGGGGCCGTGTTCGCGAAGGGTAAACTGGACACTTCATCGCGAACGCGTGAAATAGAATGCGAACGCGTAGAAGAAAATGTTGGGGGGTCTAGGGACTGTTATACGCGAACGCGTGAGGGGCCACGCGAACGCGTTGAGGAAGCTGGTAAAGCTACGCGTTCGCGATAATGATGATGCGAACGCGAAGGAGGGGGAATTAGAACTACGCGATCGCGTGAAGTAGGACGCGAACGCGTAAGAGGGGAAGATCAAAGCACTGCGAACGCGAGCCTGAGGCCGCGTTCGCGAAGAACAAAATGCCTATGTAAAAATGCAGCAGAATCTGATCCTTTCCTAAGTGTAAAAACACCCCGAACCACCTCCAATTCACTCCCGAGCCCTCGGGGCTCCTAACCAATCACACACACTAACTCAATAACATCCTACGAACTTACTCGAGCGATCAAATCGCCAAAATAACATCAAAAATCATTGAATCAAGCCTCAAGATCATCATTTTCATTTCGAACTTCATAACTTCAAATTTTAGATATTTAGGTCCGAAACACGTCAAATGACATCCGATTTCGACCAAACTTTACAGAAAGCGCTTAACACATATTTAAGACTTGTACCGGGCGTCGGAACCAAAATACGAGCCCGATACCATAGTCTTTTAATCAATTTTCATTTCCATTTTCCTTAATAATTTCACAGAAAAATTCATTTCTCGGGCTCTCGACCTCGAAATTCGAGTCCGGGCATATGCCCGAGTCTCATATTTTTCTACGGACCCTCCGGGACAGTCAAATCACGAGTTCGGGTTCGGGTCCGTTTACCAAAAATGTTGACCAAAGTCAACTTTAATCATTTTAAAGCCACATTTTGAAATTTTTCACAGAATTTAGCATATAATCTTTCCGGCTACGCGCCCGGACTACGCACGTAAATCGATGCAACTAAAGGTGAGATTTTCAAGGCCTCGGAAGCACGGAAAAAGAGAGAAATCCGGTGATGACCCTTTGGGTCGTCACAGCAGTCTATTGAAGAACTTCCTCAGATCTTCTATGTGGTCAGTGGCCTTCTTGGACTTGATAAAAACATCATCCACATATACCTCGATCTCCTTGTGTATCATATCACGGAAGATGGTAGTCATGGCCCTCAAGTAGCCCCTGCATTTTTCAGGCCGAATGGCATCATCTTGTAACAGTACACTCCCCACGGTGTAATGAAATCCGTTTTCTCAGCATCTTCTTTATCCATCCAGATCTGATGATAACCAGCGAAGCAATCTATGAATGACTGTAGCTCATGCTTGGCGCAATTGTCAATCAGGATGTGTATATTTGGCAAAGGGAAGTCGTCTTTCGGACTGGCCCGGTTAAGTTTCCGGTAGTCGACACAGACTCTAACTTTCCCATCCTTCTTTGGCACTGGCACAATGTTGGCTAACCACGTCGGGTATTCTACTACCCTGAGAACCTTAGCGTTGATCTGCTTGGTGACTTCTTCCTTGATTTTCAAACTCATATCAGGCTTGAACTTTTTGAGCTTTTGCTTTATCGGCGGACACATCGGATTGGTTGGCAATTTGTGCGCCACAATAGACGTACTCAGACCAGTCATATCATCATACGACCAGGCGAATATGTCCTCATACTCCTTTAGAAATTCTATGTATTCTCTCTTCTCTGATGGCGATAGGTGAATGTTGATTCGCGTTTCCTTGACGTTTTCTGAATCTCCCAGGTTTACAATTTTGGTCTCGTCCAGGTTGGACTTAGGTCTGTTCTCAAAATTCTCAACTTCTTTGACAATCTCGTCAGGTATGTCATCTTCCTCTAAATCCATGTCCATTTGTTGCGTTGTTTCATTACATGTCACAGTCATTAGTTCATCAAGACAAGTAACGGTAATGTTGTATAGGTAAAGTAATGAGAGAAAACTATAGCAATAAATATTAATTCATAAGAAAAATCAAAAATGCTTTTGATAAATTGAATAATTGTTTTGAACATCGAAGATCTTATTGCGGGAATTGAAAATGCGAAAAGAAAATCATTTAGTAAATAAAATAATGAATAATGCTTGTTTTAGCCTTGCTACCCCGAGGCTCGTTGGGCTTTGGTTGTCTTGATGGTCCAATTCTTGAGATGTGCCGCTCTGCTCACAGCCTGTATGGAAGGGCCTTCCTCCCCCTCCTCCTTGAGAATAACGCAACAGTCCATATCACTGTCCTCTAGAAACAAGTTCTTCACTGCTGCAAGTGCTTCTTCCTCATCTGACCCATAAATAATGTCGGCCTATTGGAAGGTCTGCTCCAGATGCGGTATTGGCTGCTCTAGTGGATAGTAAGGACTGTGTCATGGTGGCGACCAACTATTGAATTCTTCCCAGGTGTATTCACATCCCAAACCGAAGGTAGTGCCGTGTTTCTTGAGTTTTATGGGTTTAGAGATTCCTTGGAGGTTCTTGCCGAGCCCTTTGCCAGGCTCGTACCCACTCCAACTCTGTATACTCTCGATTTTGCTATCCCACCATTTGTCTTTGTCGATAGCATTGACCCGTTCAATGTGGTGGTAAGTTTCTCCACCCAACTTCCTTCTTCCCTTGATTACCGGAATAGTCTGGCGACTGTATATAGGGTTGCTACCGCTGCCATGAATGATCACTTCCTAGTGATTCCATTCGAACTTTACTGCCTGATGCAGCGTTGACGCTACGGCCCCAGCAGCATGGATCCATGGCCATCCCAGCAGCAAGTTGTAAGACGCTGGTACATCTATTACCTAGAAATCGACCTCGAACCAGGTTTGTCCCATCTGCAGGCATAGACTAATCTCACCAATGGTGGATCTCTGAGGACCATAGAAGGCTTTCACATTGATTGCTCCATCCTTTATCTCATGCAGCCCTTTTCCCAACTTCTTGAGTGTTACCAACGGACAAATGTTAAGACTAGAACCTCCATCGACCAGGGTCCTGGTGATGAAATAATCTTCGCATTGCATGGTGATGTGCAGTGCTTTGTTGTTCCCCAGCCCTTCAGGTGGCAGCTCGTCCTCATAAATGGTGATCTTATGGCTTTCCAGAACTTGTCCTACCATATTAGCCATTTCCCCGCTAGTGATGTTATTTGGTACATACTCTTCATTCAACACCTTTAACAGAGCATTCTTATGCGTCTCAGAATTTTGCAGCAAAGAGAGAATGGATATTTGTGCTGGCATCTTGTTTAACTAGTCGATGATCAAATATTCCTTGGCCTGTATTTCTCTCCAAAGGTCGTCCGGACCTATCTCAATGAGGGGCGGCCACTTAGAGGCCTGCTTGCTTGATTCAGCCAGATGTTCAGGGGTATAGACTCTACCAGTTCTTGTCATACCCTGTGCTATGATAGTTTCTTCAATCCTGACCTTGCCCTTCCTTCTCGCCTTGGCTGTATAGTCCTAGGGTATAGCATTTGTATATAAGGGTGGCGCGGTTGACAACGCCACTTCGAATGGAACATGCGCCTTTGGTGGCAAGACTGCAACCTCAAATGGTGCGGGTGCATTTGCCGGAGACACGAGCTCAACCTCAATTGGTACCGGTGTTTTTGCGGGTGGCGCTGCTTCAAACTCAAGAGGTATAGACATATTCACCTCACCGTCTTCAGACGGTTGGATCTGGACTATGATTGGTTTGAGAGTAATTGCCGGTTTCTTTGGGTCATCACCTTCTGCGATCAACTCGCACTACAAGAAAAACGGCCTTTAAGGAAGGGAAATCTAGTCCCTAAAGATCAAAATCCGGTCCTAATAGAGCAATTACGACGGGAATAAGCCGGTCGCCACCCGTCGTAACAGCTTCCGACGCTAAAGGTCAATAGCGACGGGGCGAGAAACCCGGTCGTTAAATGTTTTTAGAGACGGATAAAACATCTGGTTGTTAAAATCCTTTAGAGACTACAAATCTCGTCCCAGTAGACGATTAATTTTTTATGAAAAATATATATTTTTCCGTCGTTAAAAAGTGTTAGCGACCAGCATTCTCCTCCCTAATAGATAATAAATATATTATGGAAACTATATATTTGCCCGTCGTTAAACAGTTTTAGCGACTAGCATTCTCCTCCCTAATAGACAATAATTATATTATGGAAAATATATTTTTTTTCGGTCGTTAACCATTTTTAGCGACCAACCTTTTACTGGTCGTAGATTATCTTTCAGAGACGAGCAGCACTGGTCCCTATTTTAAATAATTGTAGTAACTTTAATGTCGACCGTATTTCTGGTCTCTTATTACGACAAGCAGTCCTTAAGATTGATGTCAGAAAAAAGTTATTTTTATAAATAAATGTCAAATTGATTTATAAAAAGTTATTAATTAGAGTGTTAACATCGCATGATGTTATATAGTTTCAATATTTGCTCAACACCTTAACAAAAAAACTTAGATAACATCCTGAGCGAGACTATGATATCGTGTTTTACATAACATCCCTAGCAAAATAATAATGAGCTTGTGTTTCTTCTAAACTTTTATCTTGACTTGTAGCTTCAATCTTCAAAACCTGTAAGTAAAAATTTTGAAAAGACGATAATTAATAACTATTGGTAAAATAATATATGTAAATTTACACTAGCTATGGTTAAATTGCTTACCCTAAAAGCAGTCTAAATTCATCAGGTGTTATCCAGCAACATCAACAAGGCTACAAGAATATAAGAAAATCAATTAGAAAAGTTTTGGAACGGTAAATCAAACTTCGGTTCGAGAAAAGAAGAGGAAAAGGTTTATTTTGTTATTTTGCATAAGTCACACATGGAACTTTAACTAAGAGTAAACAGAACAATTGTCCTCTAAAGCTATAAAAGGATATCTTCTGTAAAAGGAAAATCAGTATACACATAATTGGTATGTTTCAAGTGATAAATCAAGACTCAAATTGGAATTAAAGCATAAAACGTCCGGTTTTTCTAACCGTTCAACTTAACAAATATCAAAGAGAGATGAGTAAATATAGATATATGCTTGTCTTCTTGACTAAACAATCATCTTTCCTGATTTTAAGAAAAATTTCTTCTTATTACTGCACTACTTGAAGAAAGTAGTTCTGGTTACGGTATACCAGCAGACGACATGATGTGAATGTAACGTGAAGGACATCCAAGCAGCATATATTCAACAAACAAGCAGAAAATAGGCGAGCTTTGTAGCGCCTTAACCAAATTATATCCTCATATTTTCGGAGCCAAAGTTTGTTGCCCATGTTTTCTAAGGTGTAAGCATGTATTCTCCTCTTTTTTGGGATAATGACATGTAATCTCATATTTTTACTCTTCATTTTCTTCGATGATTCATTAAAACCTCTTTTTCTGCAATCTCAACCTCAAAATTTGCAAAGTGTTTACAAATGGAGCTTCTTGGTCCTTAGAGAGGTTCTTGGTCCTTTGCGGTATTCCTTCTGTGATGTCAGCTATTGAATCGGTATTCCTTTTTTATGTCCAAAGTTTTTATTATTATTAAAAATTGAAAGGATCAGTGTTATTTACAGAGGTCAGATTGCTCCAACTAAGCAAAGATATCTACAGCTACATGTACCATAGATCTGCAGCTACTGTAAAGCAAAGGAAGGGGTGACTAATTGATTCTGTTTTTTTTTGTGCCTTTGAACAGGTAAACAAGTATTTCATTGAACAAGAGAAAGACCAAGCAAAGGTCAATGTTTAAGCTGCATATTCCTTTTGCAAAGGTCACTGTTTAAGGTCCATGGCTGCATATTCCTTTTGCAAAGGTCACTGTTTAAGCTAAATTATAATAATGCACTGTTCAAACTAAATTAATTGCACTGTTCAGTTATGCACAGTTCAAAATGCTGATTATAATTTGATTAAAAACATTCAATAATGGAAGCATGTTGCAATTGTACCTCAATAGCTGCCCACATGTGATTCAACTTTTCTTGTTTAATATCATCCACGATGATACTCCCAGCGGACACATATTGCAATCACGAACTATTCTGCCCAAGTGCCTCGAAAACAGTTTGTTNAGACAACAAATTTAGTTCTACAAATTAATAACACATGGATTCGAAATGCCATACCTGTTTCAACTGTTTGGGAGTTTTTCATAGCTTGATCAGTAGATGGAGGCAATAAAATATTGGTTTGCATATGCTCTTTCTTAAGAACCAAGGAGTTTTTATCCATTGTTCGCATTTCTTGATTAGGAGACATGGTAAAATTCGATCTTGTGCTTTTAGAAGGAGTTTGTATACGTTGATTAGCATAAACTACATTCTTATCGAAAGACCCCACCTCATTTTCAGAATCCCTAAAGAGGACCACAAAGATCTAGGCACTTGCTCTCGCTCCTTCCTTATAGCACCTGGACCATCCAACAAAATGATCATCTAAAAACAAGATTAAAAGCCAAATAAAAGAGCCTTAAATAGAAGAGAAAGTTGGAGTATATCTAAGAGATCAAGAGAGTCTGGTGCTCTGTAGTGTGAGAATTTTACTTCGTACTCCGTAGAGATACTAGTCCAACTTAATAGATAAGAACACATAGAAAGTCTGGTGTTCTTCTCCATTTCACAGAAGTTTCAGCAGATCAGAAATTTAACACATTTAACATTTACTTCAGAGTATGATTGAAAATATCACTAAATGTGCACGTCTATTTATGAAAAATGGGGCATTTATTAAGAGATCGAGACTAATCTAATCGTGAAAGCACCGCAAGAACTCGTTACTAACTATCTAGTCCTAAGAAGTCCAACAACAATCCTATACATAATCATAAATTCTAACTGATAACAAACTTGGATAAACGTACTTATCTTGTATATTCGCTCCATTCTCTTAATAGATGATTTCCATCAATAAAATACCTTACTTTACCTATCAAAAAAAGTACCTATCTTGAATACAGCAACTAGCTTTCATTTACTATCAGAGGGCACATTTCCAGCAAAAGTTAGCAATAATAGTGGTTTGTCAATAACACAAGCACATTATCAAAACTTGGCAACAATATAAGCTAAAGTGATAATTCCAATGAAGTAACATAGGTATAGAGGCTAGGAACTCTGGTGATCCAAAGTGTTTTGGATGGAGGCAGATCATACCATTCAATTTCAATTATGAGTTGGTCCCTAAATCACATGGTGATAGCCATCTTCAGCAGGACAAACACAAGATAGATAATAGGGATCACATACAAATACAAGAAAAGACAAAAATGCCCAGGAAATATGGAATAAGGAACTGGGCAGCTCATACAGGTAGCCAGGCAATGAGGACAGCAGAACTTCAATGTTCAAATGGTGCTGCAGATCATCATATCCAAATTCTACGGAAGGAGGATATGGTGATTGAGATTTTTTCTAACTTTGTGCTTTGTTTTGCAGGAAAGTTTATTGTATCTATGTCCTATTATTTAGTACAAATTCTAAGGGTGGTATTAGTATGTTATTCTCAATCCCTTGAAGGAGTATTGATAGTAGGCATAAGCATGGAAGCATGGAGAGGTGTATCCAAAATCCTCGACATGGGACGTTGGGAATCAAAGAGACAGTGGGCGTACTTTATCACATCCAAACATTTTCCCAAAGCAAAGGTTATTCAAAGCGACTTCTGGAAATTACATGAACAAATAACCAAACAAGCCATACGCACACAACTGATGGCCAGCTACTGTTTGAAATTCGTAGGCTACTGGGACTTTGGGCAATTACCTACACAACTCAGTAATGTGTTATAGCAAGATAGGTCAACAATATCGCCATTTGAGAGGATCAGAATACACGAAGTGATCCACATAATGCAGATGTTTGCACATATTAGCAAGTATGGGAGAAGTGGCACTGCTGTATCTATAACTTACACATTGAATTGCCTTCAACTGGTGGTATTAGTACAATGTACTCAATCCAGTGAAGGGAATTTGTGGGTAAGCATAGACATAGCAACAGAGACAGGACAAGACAGATATGGTACACTGTACCGCACAACAAAATTGGCTCAAAATCAAGCTATGAGCATGCATACACAGGTAAGTTTTTGGTTTGGAAGGGCAGTAGCTCATCTTTAGCAACAATACATAATGGCAATTATGTTAAGAGCTCAAGAGAACACACAAGTACTGGACATGACTATGGACATGGACGGTGCTAGAATGTAAAAGGCGGAACTGGAGTGTAAGCAACGACGAATATGTGAGGGCTACAAATGTAAAAGGCTAGTTTTTATTCAGTTATTAGATTTTATGTCTAGTTTAATTTTTGATCAATGTGTAATATTAATTTTGGGCATTATATGCTCAAAGTTAATAATAGGGGCAATGTATTTATCAAGTATTACAGTCTTACACTATGTAAGACAACACGCTACTGTTTTATTTATTTTGGTTAATTATTAATAAAAACTAGCCCTAGGCCCTGCCTAGTATTCAACTGAATAAAGACAAGTTGGAAATGAATTGTTTTCTCATTTTTAATTTCAGATTTGAAAAAACTTACCTGTTTCAACTTTTTGAGTGTATTGCTTAACTTGATCAGTAGATGGAGGCAATGAAATATCAATTTGCATATAGTCTTTCTCAAGAACGATGTGTTTTTTATGTTTCATTCCTTGACTAGCAGACATGGTAGAGTTTCTAAGCCCTTCTTCTCGTCCCTTCCCTATAGAACCTAGCAAAAAGAAATCAGATTACTAACATATAAGCATTTAAATTCACTTGTGCAAATTAAAAATATTTGATTTAAAAAATCTTACTTGTTTCAATTGTTTGGATGTATTGCTTAACTAGATCATTAGATTGAGGAAATAAACTCTTAGCTGGCATATTCTCTTTCTCAACTAAAGATCTAAGTCCTCGTCCTCGTCCTTGTCCCTTTCTTATAGCACCTGGCTTGACGAATGAATATTTGGCTGCAATATTCATAGTTGATCCCAACTCGTTTTCAATCTTTGATGGTTTCATATTGAACCTGCAAGAGACAAAAGTAAAAAATAATTAAGAGAAAATGTGTGACAATATAATATTAAAAGAAATCATGTCATCAGAATATTTAACCATGAATATACTAATTCATAAAGAGATACTTCACCTCATCATTTCTTTTTCGTTTCTTTTGTGAAGGATTTTCTAAGTCTACAATATCATTATCCATTTTTTTCACAATCTCATAGGAATCACGAGGTTGAGTCATCCTTTTTCATCAAATCATATTCAGAAAGATCATTTAACAAAAAAAACTGTCAACGCAAGGCCCTCGATGTTAACACCATGATGCACCAAAACTACAACGAGTTAACACCAATGTTGTCAATGATACAATTGCAGCAAAATATGACTTCTTCAGGAAATGACTAAAGTACAACAGCTCAAGGACACGACACTAGCAACATCCTTCATATCTACATCGAGTGTATAACGAGTCAGCATAATGTGATTGTAATTAACGAGCTTAATAAAAGCCTTAACTAGTGATTTCTTCGCTTGTTTTTTGGCTGAATCTTTTCGAATCACTTTGTTTGGGGTATTTGCTTATACCTGTAACTAAACAATGGCCCTATGGTCTGCCCCTTGTTCCTTCATACAATGCACGAAAATTATATCCCAACACTTAAAACATAAAATTAAATCTGCCATTCATGAAATAATTTGCTTTTTCAAAATTGATATTCACTTTGCATGAAACATAGTATTCAGACACACAATACACTACAAACTTTAATACACTTAAAAGAAATCAAATTATCGAAACAGGAATCCCAATCCATAATCTTTTCATTGACTATACAAATAAAAAAACCAGAAATTGTAAAACCTTTTACAAATTTAATGTTAGAGAAGAAGAAGAAGAAGTCGAATAAAGCAAATCAAAACAGCGAATTCCAACTTAGAGAAGAAAAAGAACAACTCAGAAGAGGAGGCAAACTAGGGATTCGCAAACGAGCGAGGTTGAAAACTGGCAGACCTACGATCCACAAACCAACAGATTCGCAGCCTTTGCTTTGAGAAAACACTGATTTTGAGTAGTGAATAGAGAGCTAGCAGGCGTGAGTTATGCGTGGATGTTTAGAGACTAGGGCAGAGCTTGGGAAAACAGAGAGCTTGTTCTAATTTTTGGAATTTTTTAATATTATATTTGGCGGCACTCCTCCCGCTCATGGCCCCTCAATTATTATTTGGGACCAGTTGTTAATTTTGTTTGGGACCAGATTTAGTACCTTCGCAGTAGAATACAAAATTAAGGACCACAATATAATCTCGTCCCAATAAATATACTTTTAGAGACGAGATTATTAACTCGTCCCTGAATGTTGGTCGCAGATAAGGCTTTTTCTTGTAGTGCCGATTGATCCCTCGGGATCCCAGTCATCTTCTACTTCAATCATGTGGATACCTCCACCCTTATGGTCTGGCAGAGGATTGTTGCGGACATTTGGAGTGGGTTCCTTTGCCACAATGATCTTGTTATCAATCAAAGACTGTATTTTGTCTTTCAAAGACCGGCATTCATCGATGGTATGCCCTTTCATGCCGGAGTGGTATGCACAGGACTTGTTTAGGTTAATCCAGTGAGAAGGATTCTCAGGGGTTGCAGCAGGGATGGGGGTGACATAACCAGCACCTTTGAGCCTCTCATACAACTGGTCGATGGGTTCGGCGATGGCGGTATATTGTTTTGGAGGTCTGCGATCAAAATTTGGTCGAGGTCTAGGGAAGCTTTGGCATGCAGGGGGTGATTGATAATGGGATGGTTGAGCATTATAGGTTTGGTAGACATGAGCGGGTTGGGAGTATTTGGGTGAAGTACGCTGATATGTAGGATGTGGAGATGATTGATAAGTTGGTGGCGGAGCTTGGTATGAGGGTGAGGGTGCTTGGTAATTTGGGGTTGACTGGTATGTGAGTGAAGGTGTCGGGTAATCTTGGTATTTAAGGGGAGACTTGGTCCTTTGTGCAACCATCACGGCCCCTACGTCCCTTTTCTTGGACACACCACCGGACTGTAAAGCCTTATTCGTAGCTTGAAAGGCTTCAAAATTTGTAACCATACCACTTTTAATACGCTCTTCAATTCTTTCACCTAATTTGATAATGTCCGAGAACTTGTGGTTCTCAATCATCATCAACTGTTCATAGTACTGCGGGTCCTGAGCTCGGACAAAGAACTTGTTCATTTGCTCCTCTTCTATGGCGAGTCTGACCTTAATATCTTCGGACCTCCAGGGAGTAGCATACTCACGAAATGTCTCCATGGACTTCTTCTTCAAATTCTGGATATAGAACACGTCTGGTGCGTTCTCTGTATTAAACCTGAACCTGTCCGTAAAGTCAGATGCCATGCCTACCCAGCTTGACCACTTCTTGGGATCTTTGCTGATGTACCAAGATAGTGCATCTCCTTTCAAACTCCTCATGAACAGCTCAAGGACCAAGCGATCCCTTTCCTTCATACTTCATATAAATAAATCTAAAACCCCAGAGTATATTTTTCCACAGATCGATTGAAAAAAGACAGTTCGATCGAATATTTATTTTTAGATTCTTTTATCTTTTAGAAAAAGAGATAATCTACTATTTTTCCTTTTAGATTTTCCTTTTAGAAAATCAAAAATTCAATAAAAATAAATAAGAGACTATGCGGATCCTTTCATCCTTCCCTACTCCAACCAGCTTGTCGCAATATGTCCTCAGATGGACCCTTGGGTCACCCGTACCATCAAACATTTCGAACTTAGGAGGTTTGTACCCCTCAGGCAGTTCGACATCAGGCTGTATGCAAAGGTCCTCATAGTTCAGCCCCTCGATTCCTTTGCTTCCCTCAACGCCCTGAATCTGGCTGGTCAGTTTCTTATGTTCCTCGGCCAAGTTCCTGATAAGCAGATCCTTTTCATCAGACTCGGGTGTGCATGATATAGGTTGGGTGAAGTGTGGCATGGTCTCCGCGTAGATAGAATTGTTATGGTGGCCTGGTGTATGGGTGTGGAAATGGTCGTTTGTGGAGTTCTGAGATTCTGGGATGAGTAGTGGAGTGTTGTTTGGGGTATGGCAGGTGTTACATTGGTTCTTTGGTGGAGCAGCGTGATGATGAGGCGCGGGATTATTCTGCTATTTTGGGATATTTTGAGGAGGTGTAGGGTTTTGAGCGTTGGGGAAGTTGATCTCTAGGGTGTTGAGGGAAATGACAGACTTGCCAGATTTCGAACCTGATCGAGCTCTTCCTGGAATTTCAACAGTTTCTGTTCAAGCTGTGTCATATTCTCATTAGGAACCGAATACCCTGGCCATCAGTGGCCTCTACCCGTTTAGCTGTGTTCTCCTTCCTGATGTTGTTTAAATCTTCCATTTTGCCTTTGTTCTTGCCTTTAATGGGACTAAGAGGATGAGTGGGTGGAGGGCCCCTGGATCTTGTGATATAAGATGATGATGCCAGAGTGCACGAACTAACCTTTGGGGAGGGGAATAATAAAAAGAAAGAAAACAAAAGGTAATCAAGTCAGTGAGGATTATAAAAAGTATTGCAGTATTTAAACACATAGTGCGGGAATGTAAGCGTGTCCTAATTTGGGAACCTCTTTGTGCCCGAGGTAGGCCTAGCGACAAATTGACTTGGAGAACTTTTAATGCTAAATGCCTCATTTTATTGATAAAAAATAGGTGAATCCCAAAACAACACTAAATAAGCAAGAAATAAAAGTCACTAATGGACATTGGCCTTATTACATTCATAAAGCGAAAAAGTAAATTCCTATCTATTTGGTCCTAGAAGGACCTTCCCCAGATTCGGCATCCTTGGCTCAGTCAAACAGCTTCCCCAATTTGCGAAGTCCTAGCAACAGGCATGCTCTGGCTAGATGTCCACCTTTTGTCCCTTCATCCTTTTGACAGTCTTCAACCCTTTTGAGAAATTTTCCCTCTAGTTCTACTATGCCTCACTCCAAGTATCCTAGCCTTTTGTTGGCACTGCTTTCTATTCCTCAATCAGCTTCTTGTTGGACTCTTGTATCTCGTGGTGTTCGTTCTCGCATTCACGGATCCTTTTGCGCAACTGGTTGTATTTGACTTGCGCCTCGGCTTTTTCATCTATAATCCTGTGGCCTTGAACGAACCTTGGCTGGCCCAGACCATCCCAATTATCTTCCAACCAACCAGAATAGAAAGGGGTACAACCGACATGATATCTGTCTGGCTTGATAGTTTATTTCCCCTTTACGATCTTGCAGTGCCACATGTGCTGGGCTTGGCACTTGCAGGGACTGTCATTATTTTGGAAGTCCGCTCGAAGATGGCTCGTCTTGTCGACCCTGGGTATGACTTGCTTCCTACCTGCTTGCCTCATAACTCGAAGATGGACGTAAGGGTATGTTCCTCTTAGACAAATCAGTATCAGGAAAGGTTCATCTTTGGATCGGGCGATGAACTCCTCTGTTGGAAACCACTCGAACATCCATTGAACCTGTTCTTCAGTCAGATTATCAAAGAGCTCAACCCATCCTTTGGCATTCTCAGGCTAAGCGAACATGTCGGGGATGTAATTCATTCGCTTTGGATGGTGGAAAGCGATGTGATCATCCCAAGCCCTTCGCTGAATTTTTGGTCAGTATTCGCCCTTTTGGAGATGTTCCATGAGCCAAAGCTGAAGTAGTAGATTGCAGCCTTCGAAGTGTCTCACTCCTCGTTGACACTTCTCTAAGGCTCGGTATATGTCTGCGATGATCATGGGTACAATGCTGAATGTCTGCCCACCAATCCCTTCCATTAGGGTCTTGGTTACCATAGTCAGCCTAGTATGGATTCTCCCTTTCTTCATTGGAAACACGATCAGACCCAGGAAGCAAAACATGAAGATGAAAACCCTACGATGGATATGTCCCAAGGACGTGATGGCAAACTCGTCATGGTAGGTACGGTATGATTTGTTGTGACCGCACCTTTCATACAGGTAGTCAAAAGGGATGTACGATTCCTTTAGGCATACCAATTCTGTGTTCTTCTTCAAACCCATCATTTTTAAGAAACCCTTGCTTGTGCGGTTCTCAGGCATTAGCAAACCCGGGGTTTCCCACACTAGACCGGCCAGTCCTCTTATCTCCTCTAGCAATGGTGTCATTTCTATGTCCCCAAAGCAGAACACGGTCCTTTCACAATCCCAAAATAAGGTAGCAGCTTCTATTATCTTGTTGTTAGGCTGGATCTAGTGGTGTTCACGGTTTGACGAAAAACCGATCCAAACCGAAAACTGAACCAAACCGATTAAGTAAACCGATAATTTTTTTGATTTGGATTGGTTTTGGTTTTAAGTTTTAAAAACCGATAATATTTGGTTTGGTTTTGCTTCTATTTTAAAAACCCGAAAAATAAACCGAACCAAACCGATTAATTATATATAAAATTTAATAATTATTTATATACAATATAATATCTTTTTGTTAATAATTTTAATTGTTATTTTGAATTTTGGTTTATCCTGTTATATCTTATAAGATTGCCTAAGCCCAAAACAATAGGATTCGACCAACTTTCTTGCACATACTTTTGCCTAAAAGAAGAGTTAAAAAAAATCACCACAAGAGTAAAGAAAGCACATTCAAATTGCAAGACAACAATGGCTAAAGCTTGAGAAAGCAAACTTTTAGTTTGTTTTTTGTTCATTCTTTTCATATAAACATGTAAATAAACTTTCAGTTCTCAAAGAAATATATAAAAAGCATAAATTTGGCCAATTATTTTCAGATTGTTCTCTAGCGTTGTTTTAATATTATCGACTTATCATTAGCTTACTAAGAACCGAAAAACCGAACCAAACCGAACCAAACCAACAACAATCAAACCGATGGTTTGTATTTAATTTGGTTTGGTTTTGGTTTTAAAATTTTAAAAATCGATTAAATTGGTTTGGTTTTGGTTTTAATCAAAAACCGACCAAACCAAACCGTGAACACCCCTAGCTGGATCTCCAGGAGGGATGGTAGATTACCCAAATATTTTCTCACGAGGGTTTTGTCACTAGAATGCAAATCTTCCCACCAACTCAGCAATCTTGGGTGGATATTGGTGACCATGCCGAATCTAGGGACTTCGTGCCTCATATTTCTGCAAGGCAAACAAGGTTAGACCCTAACCCCCACTAGACTCGACTATTTAACATCAACAATTAGCATGAAGCATTTAGTTCTCCAAATAAATGCACAAAACGTGATTTTGTCCGTTTGGGTTTAGGGAAACCCATTGGACTTTTGGACAAGGCTATCTTAAAGGATCATTATGTGGACAACATAACTGACCCGGCTAGGTTTGACCATGATACATGCACAATTTAAACAGAGTAAGGTTTCTATAGGGTTTTAGACTGGTACCCTCAAGCGGACAACTCGGGGGGAAGGCACGGAACCGTCGACTGCACCGCTGACCGACTAGTTTTACCGCAAATAAGCCTTTTCGAATTTACGGGGTAATGATATAGGAAGGGCGCAACCACTCATCAAGCGTTGCTATAGTATTTTGTTTGGCACGAGTGGAGTATGATGTTGAGCATGATTATGCAATAATTAAAAGCATGTTGACATGTATTTGCACGTTAAGAAAGCGATAAATAAAGCAGTTTTAAAAATTTAAAGCAGTTATAAAGGGGGAAAACAAGAAAGACATGTCAGTTTTGCTTTTGAAGAAGCGTTTAATGGAATTAAACAAATAATTGCACATAAGGAGGGTACAAATTCACAAAAACGGTATGAAATGGTAAAAGCCTAAAAATCCCCAGCAGAGTTGCCATGCTGTCACGCCTCCTTTTTCTCGCGAAATTGGGTTTATGACATTTTTGATTGAGACAACTCGTTCCTTTTGGGAAAGGGGTTTGCATTTTTTGAAGAGTTGCCACCTAACGATTTAAGGTGCGTTAGGGCACCTATAGGGTTCATTTATAACTACGTTTGATAACTAGAGACAGGGTAAGGGTTTGAAATTATCCTAAGGGGAAGGTGTTAGGCACCCCTTAAGATCCACTAGTGTGGTTCCCGGCCAGACAGTTTTATATGAATTTGTACAATTAACAAATAAACAAGTATGGCTCAAATAGTAGGGGGTTCAAGTTTAAATGCACATATGTTTGGAAAAAAAAGGTTAATGAAAAACAAGATTTTGAAAAGAAGTACTATCTAAGCGTGTTGGTGAATATAAAGGGGTGTCCTAGGTTGGTTAGCCTATAGGATCACGTCAGTACAATGCCCGGTAATCACTCCTTAGAAAGGGGCTACGCCTGGCATTAGCGCACCGGTCATCATATCCATATCTACCCTTTTCCGCCCCGTGAAGGTAATTAAAGCAAAGATTGGTCTCGATCCCTATTGCATGCTGTTACCCGTCCATTCCTATCAGTCCCGGAGGAATTTAGGACTCCTATCCGATTAAGGGGGGGGGGGGGGGAATTCTAGGCAGACCCTCAGGTTTAAAGGGCAAAATACTAGGCGACAAATAAAAATACATAGGACTGCATTTAGGGGGTAAAACACGGAAATCAGATAGAAGGCTCAGATATACCTCCACAAGTAATGCACATAAAGAGCACGACTCATACGCAATTAAGGTCAAAATTCAGATCGTAACAAGGTATTTAAGTGATAACAGTGGGACCAGATTTATTACATAACTCAAAAAAGAAGTCCGAATCAGGCGTGCCTACTGATTTTAATACGTTGATAGTCAAAAACTAATCACAAAGACGGTTCTTATTTTATATAAAGTTGATTGCCTAAGGCTTGCCTAGGCGAGGAATACAGATGACTACATTTTATATAGTGAAACAAGGCAGATTTTTTAAAGCGGACTCTTGAATCCCTATAGGCATGATATCTAATGACAAATCAAGGCAGTTTTTGAAAGAACTTGTTTTAGAGAAAATAAACCATTAATTAAACTAGTTTCGAACTAAAACATGGACTGGGTTGATTTATTTAACTAAACTAGTTAAGATCTATATGCAGAATTTTTAGAGTTATTCCCTATAGGCATGACATCTAGTTTTTTAACACTGATTTCAGAAACTTTGCAGGCATGATGAACAATGAAAGAAAACATGTAACACTTGTTATAACAAAAGCTAGATTAAATTATATCCTATAGGTATGGCATATATTTGTGGAACTGATTTCGAAACCTATTAAACATGATTTCTAACATGGTAAGGCAAGTATAGTAAAATCCTACTAAACATGATTTCTAGCATGGTAAGGCAAGTATAGTAAAACCCTATAGGCATGGTTTCTAACATGGTAAGGCCAAACATAGTAAAATATAAAGTCCTATAGGCATGGTTTCTACCCGCCTTACCCCACAAACATGTAAATGCCCGCCCTTTTTACTGGTTACCCAATATTCGTTTACAAATTATTACAGACCATGTGAATGAATTACATAAGAAAAGTAAAAATTACACTATAGAGAGCCTGAAATAGGCCCAGACTTTCAGCACCTGATTAGGACTTCCTCCCTGAGTTATGTAATAAACCACCTCGAGTGCCAAGATAGTTCCATAGCCTTTCTCATATCTGGGTCTGTCAGAGTTTCCTAAGGACCTCAAGGGATCCCGGGCAGTGCTTACACCCAGATTGCATAACCAAGACAGAGTAAGTGCAGTGTGGAAAGGCCAGCTTTTATGTGTCCAAGTTCAGAGGGAACTCAAGGGTCCCAAGGAAGGCTCATAGAAAAGGGGCAGAACCTAGTGGTCTAAGAGTATATGTAAGAGTGATTGACATAGATTTAAAAGAGTTGAGTTGGAAACAGTTTTGAATTAGTTTGAAATAAGTTTTGGAAGGCAATAGAAGAGTTTGACTTAGTGAAAACCAGCTTGAATAAGAAACGAAACAGGACAATTAGCAACTCAAGACCAAATCAACATACATAGTTCAAACACAAACAGGGGAAGGAGGAATTGGGGACAAGTAGTTCATATGTGAAAACATATTTACACACAGGTTAACACCAGAGAAGTACTACAGAACTTAAATAGTCACAGCAACAGTCTATCACAAAGTGTTCATGCCATGAGCTTAACCGCATTAGATATAAGGGGTGCTAAACAGAGTTACACATTAGGTTTAGGGGAAAGGATTCAGGATCACATAGTAACTAGGTGTCATGCTTATAATGTATTGGGGGTTAGGGGTAGGGCAGAATAGTAGTAGAAAATGTAAGAAAGCAGTAGGCATGCTGAATTACAGGGTAATCACATGGCAAAATATGCATGCTAATTGCAAAGGAGACAGCAGAACCACAAGTAGAAGCATAAGAGAAACAAAAGAAAGTGCAATACGTATAGAGACATATTGTTTTGGATGTTGTAAGTTAAACTAAAAAATACCAGTAAAAATGAGAGAATAGGTGCAGAGTGAGGAGTGAAGAGCGGTACAATAAAGGGAAGTAGAGCAGTAGTGTGTAGAGCAATAGAGTAGTAGAACAATAGAGCAGTAGAGCAATGTAATCACTCAGTTTTGGCTTGCGGCCAACTGAGTATCAGGTAAGAGAGTATGTGTGTGTGTAAGAGAGAGTTCAGAACACTGTAATTGTTTGTGTGTTATGCTAAAGAGAGGGTAGAGTATTTATAATTTTAGAATGGGCAGGAAAATAAGGTAATAACTACTCACTTAGCACAATTATAGAAATAATACAAATCAGAATCAATTAAAGACCCAAACTTCCTTCAATTAGGGAGTCATAGTTCAAACGGGTACAAGTTGTATCAAATAGGGAAAAATATTACTTATAAGACTGATTTTACCACAGTAGGAGTAGAAAAAGCATGTGGCATGTAATAAGGACTAAGTACAGAATATTTTCAAGTAAGGAAAGTACACGTTAAATAACTAACAGCAAATTTGTGCACATAAATAAGGTAGAGTACAATTTTAATTCTGAAAGTTAGTTCAAAGAATCACGAATGAGATTGAAAATCACAGGGAATCAGCACTAACTAAGGAAAGTATCACAAAAGTAAGGAAGCAATTCAAAAATCAGTACAGAATTACAAGGAAAATACACAAAATCACAGATTTAGGGAAGATATCGCAGGTCTAAGGAGATTACACAAAAATCAATATAAATTATCATGTGAACAATCAATAAAACAATAGTCGGACCTATTAAACGATAAATAACATGTTTGAACGAAATCAGAGAAACCCTAAGAACGGATTAGAGCAGGAAGCACAAGAGCATATAGAACATACATGAAGCCTAGAATGTTGATGAGAGACATGCAAACACATCGCAAACAGACTCAAACTTCAAATCGAATCCAGAAGTATTAGGGTTTCTTAGCAAAAATTAATCGAGCAAAAGGAAAGACTCAAGTGATGTTTAAACATGTTAAAAATCACAAAGTAATTGCTAAAAATCATAAAGGAATCGTTTTTTGCAAAAGCGTTTTGAAACCCTAGTCTGGAAAATGAGGAAATCGTTTGAAATCAGAGAAATCTTTTGAGGAAAACAGGTGAGAACCTTTAAAGACACATAGATCCATCACAGATCTAAAAAAGATCGGAGGATTTAAAGCTAGGGTTTCCAGAAAAGTAGTAGAGATGATAGAATAGGTCAAGAACCCATAGATCCATAATAAAACAAGAAGAAGCTCTTACTCACAAACGGAAAATTGCCCGAGACAGGCTGATAAACAAAGTTCCAAATCGGAACCAGTTGGGGTTCCCTTGAGAAAATCTCAAGGATCCAAGAAATCGAAGAGCCATGGCGCGTGGAAGACCAGGCCCGGTCGGAGAAGACATAGAAACATCATAGGAGGGGTTTACGCCGGGTGACGGCGATTAGGGTTTGAGTTAGGTCTCAAAGAGAATTTGGAAAGGAAGGGATTCAAGGGCGGTGCAAATGAGAGAATGGGGTACGGTTTGGGGGTCGTTGGATTAAAAAAGGAAAGAAATAACGTGGGCCGTTAATCTGGGAGATCAACAGTCGAGATTAAAAAGGGTAGGTTGGGTTCCGTGTTCGGGTATGGGTTAATAGGGTGTGGGTCGGGTTTTAATGATAAAATTTGGCTGGGAATTGGGGTCCTGATTTGGTTATAATTGAAAGCCAATTTGGTTATAATTTAAATAGTTAGTTTTTTCCTATTTAATTTATAAGAAATAGTAAATAATTTATGAAAAATAATTTAGAATGCTAAAATGATTTAGGATACATAATTAGCAATTTAAAAATATAGGATCTAATTTTATGCATATAAAACATAATTATATCTTAAAAGGGCTAACATTGCAATTATGTGCAATTTAGCATTAAAAATACTAAATGTAACTGCAAAAAAATATATAAAAATTACCTTAGTCACATTTTGGCATAAATATAGAAATCCAATAGATGAATTATCAAAACAATAATTTAGAAATAATTATTGGGGATTTTAAGGATAAAAAGGGAGAAAATAAATCAATCTAAACCTTTAAAATTTGGGAACATTAATAAAAACCTTGGGCATGCTTATACATGCATATATATATATATGCTATTTCGAAGGTATTTTTGCATATTTTTAAAAATATAGGGAAAAATTGGGTATCAACAACCTCCTGCTTATAAGTTTGGTGCACGACACACCCATAAACAAGACTCTACTAGACACGGCTTGTATGCTCCCTAGGACAGAACTGCTCTGATATCACTTTTGTCACGACCCAAACCGATGGGCCGCGACGGGCACCCGGTACCTTACTCAACCGAGTACCAACGTAACATATCTTTTCATTTCATACCATCATAAATGAATGAGCCGGAGAGGCTGCCGTGAAATAGATAGAATACAACAGGTAATGCCAACTTATACATAAGACATATGAGCCTCTAAGACCAAAATGACCACTTGAACACTGAACACAGGGAGACTAGGGCATACAATCTTTTACGTACATGACACCTGTCTACAAGCCTCTAAGAGTACCTAATTTTCATAAAGGTCGGGACATAGTCCCGCCATACCAAACAATACACAACTAACTCATACTAACCAAACAAGCAACTCCGAAGCAAATGGAACGCACCAACATCTTCCGCTGAGCTGATAGCCTACTTGGAAGGCTCTCGACCTGTCTATCGAGACCTGCGAGCATGAAACGCAACGTCCCCAGGCAAAAAGGGACGTCAGTACGAATAATGTACTGAGTACGTAAGGCATATAAATAAGTACATAACAGACATGGAGGAAATATATAGTAAATCATTCCACCTGTAAGTCTGAATAACTTTATAATCTTGAAATAATTATAGTATCATGTATATGCGTATGAATGTCATGTCGTGCATAGGTACATGTTTCATAACATCATCAGCCTCTGAGGGCATCCCATCATATCATCTTGGCCACTATGGGCAAAATCATCAACGTATACCAGCTGATCAGGTGGTGGTGTGTATATAACGCCATAACCTTTTCCCCTACCCCATATACATATATACGCGTATATAACGCCATCTGGTCATGGGTCAATGTATATGTATAAATGAATGAAATGCATGAAAAATGCGTTATAATCTCAATATTCCTTCCGGATAAACTTTTTTAACTGTGTATTATTCTGAGACCCATGAACAGAAGATAATAATAATTCACATGGGGAATCAAGAATATAGACACCCCTAGTATTTCTATGGATAGAGTAATTTATGGAAACTGTGTGTTTGCTCGTTTCTTCTGTATAATTTGACCATGCCAAAAGAACGAAGGAATGGCCTTAACATACCTGGAGTAGAAAAACTCTGTATAATATTCTTGACGAAGATTGCACCGTACTCTTCTAGAACCGCAAAATTTCACGTTGCTACTATTCCAACAAATCCTCGTTGGAAAATTTGCTTCTGTTTCTAACATTTTTTTAAGAAGATTATACACATCAAAGTGAGTTATTTAGCTTCTGGTTCCTTGAAGCTCTTGGATATCAAACCATGAAATATTTTGAATGAAATCACTTTTTGAAATGGATAACGTTTTGTGGTTCTCATTGTTTTCCATGGAATTGAAACAAGACTTAACTAAAAATGATCTAAGCTTTTGAAAGACCAAGCTTTTAAAATAACCAAGCTTTTCTTGTAATTCTTTAGTGACTTACACGTTTAGCCACTAAGCACATATGACTAATTAGTCATATGTTTGAATGGTGGCCTACTGCCACGTGGCGAGTGGGAGTGGAGATTATTAATCTTTACCCACTTATTAGTTAATTGGGTAATGTCCTGTTACCCGGTAATTAACCAATTACCCGCATAATTTAAAAATTATCCCAAATTATTTAAAATTCTACTTATTTTTAATATACTTTTTATACATTATACTACCGTGGTCATATGGTATCTTACATGGTACTAGTTCATAATTACCGGGTATTATCGCTCGACCCGTATTTTATCCTAAATGCCAAACTTGGACAAAAATTCATCTCCTTTGACTTGCTCCCCCCTCTCACCTTCACGAATTTACTTGTTTGAAATAGCATAATCTTTATAATCTCCGAATAATCTTTTCCTTGGACTGATGTCAATTACCTTACGACAAATTCAAAGTACAATACTACAGGGTGCAACATCATCGTAATGTAGCACTGCGGGACGTGACATCTCACTTCCGGACTCTCATTAATTCATTTATGGCGTATTTTCATGTACGAAAATATAGGGTGTAAAATTTCACTAGATCACTGTTGAGATTGGCGGCATTATCAGTGATGATGGACTCGCAAACCCCGAATTGACAAACAATACGATCCCTGACAAAATCTGCGACGACTTTCTTAGTTACAGCTTTGTAAGATGCAGCCTCCACCCATTTTGTGAAGTAATAGATGGCCACTAAAATGAACCTGTGCCCGTTTGAAGCCGTCGGCTCGATCGGACCAATGACATCCATTCCCTAGGCAGCAAAAGGCCAAGGTGCACTTGGTGCATTGAGTTCATTTGGTGGTACCCTTATCATGTCTGCATGTATTTGGCACTGGTGGCATTTTTGGATATACCGGATGCGATTTGTTTCCATGGTCATCCAAAAATATCCAGCTCTAAGTATCTTTTTGGCTAGAACAAAACCGTTCATGTGTGGTCCGCAGGTTCTGACATGTATCTCCTCGAGCAATTTGGAAGCCTCTTTTGAGTCAACACACCTTAACAATCCTAGATCAGGAGTTCTTCTATATAGGGTTCCTCCGCTTTGGAAGAAGTGATTGGACAGCCTCCGCAGTGTGCGTTTCTGAGTATGGCTCGCCTGTTTTGGGTATTCTCCTTTTGCCAAATATTCCTTGATGTCGTGGAACCAAGGTTTTCCATCTGTTTCTTCTTCAACATGAGCACAGTAAGCCGGCTGATTATGGATCTTCACCGGGATGGGATCAATGAAATTCTTGTCTGGATGTTGTATCATCGATGACAAGGTGGCCAGTGCATCTGCGAACTCGTTCTGGACTCTTGGAACATGTTTGAATTTTATCTTTGTGAACCTCTTTGTCAATTCTTGCATATGATACAAGTATGGTAGTATCTTGGTGTTTTTCGTAACCCATTCTACTTGAACCTGATGTACCAGAAGATCCGAATGACCAATTACCAGCAACTCTTGTATATCCATACCGATGGCCAACTTGAGCCCCATGATGCAAGCCTCATATTCTGCCATATTGTTGGTGCACGAAAACCTAAGCTTTGCGGATACCGGATAATGTTGACCTGTCTCTGATACCAAGACTGCTCCAATACCCACTCTTTTGAAGTTGGCAGCTCCATCGAAGAACATTCTACAACCGTCATAGGCTTCAGCAATGTCCTCTCCTACAAATGACACTTCTTCGTCAGGAAAATACATTTTTAGTGGTTCGTATTCCCCTCCCACATGATTTTCAGCAATATGGTCCGCCAATGCTTGTCCTTTGACTGCCTTCTGAGTTATATAGATGATATCGAACTCACTTAACAATATCTGCCATTTAGCTAACTTCCCGGTAGGCATGGGCTTATGAAAGATGTATTTCAGAGGATCCATTCTTGATATGAGGTATGTGGTATAGGCACAGAAGTAATGCCTCAATTTCTGAGCTGTCCATGTCAAAGCACAGCAAGTGCATTCTAGTAAAGAATACCATGCTTTGTAAGGTGTAAACTTCTTATTCAAGTAATATATGACTTGCTCCTTTTTTCCTGTCTCGTCATGTAGTCCCAAAACACAGTCGAAAGCCCCATCTAGTACGGACAAATAGAGTAACAAAGGTCTTCCAGGTTCTCGCGGGACTAGGACTGGTGGCATGGACAAGTATTCCTTAATTTTGTCAAAAGCCTTTTAACAATCTTCAGTCCAACTGGTTTCAACATCCTTCCTCAACATTTTGAAGATGGGTTCACATATTACCGTGGACTGTGCTATGAAGCGGCTGATGTAGTTGAGGTACCCCAGGAAGCTCATCACATCCTTTTTGCTCCTTGGTGGTGGTAAATCTTGGATAGCTTTAACTTTTGACGGGTCCAACTCGATTCCTCGGTGGCTGACTATGAATCCCAACAGCTTTCCTACACGAACCCTGAATGCACATTTTGTGGGGTTCAATTTTAAATTGTACCTCTGTAGCCTGTCAAAGAACTTCCTCAAGTCTGCTATGTGATCTGTGGCCCTCTTGGATTTGATGATGACGTCGTCAACATACACCTCTATTTCCTTGTGTATCATATCATGGAAGATGGTCGTCATGGCTCTCATATAGGTGGCCCCGGCGTTCTTTAGACCAAATGGCATCATTTTGTAGCAGTACACTCCCTACGGTATAATGAAGGTTGTTTTCTCTGCATCTTCTTCGTCCATCCAAATCTGATGATAACCCGTGAAGCAATCTACAAAGGATTGAAGTTCATGCTTGGCGCAATTGTCGATCAGAATCTGTATATTTGGCAGTGGGAAATCGTCCTTAGGACTTGCTCTATTTAAATCCCGATAATCAACACACACCCCTTACTTTCCCATCTTTCTTCAGAACTAGCACGATGTTGGCTAACCAGGTTGGATACTCAACTACCCTGAGGACTTTGGCTTTTATCTGCTTGGTGACTTCTTCCTTGATTTTTAGGCTCATGTCTAGTTTGAATTTTCTGAGTTTCCGATTCATCGGCGGACACATTGGATTGGTAGGCAACTTTTGAACCACTATGGATGTGCTCAGCCAGTCATGTCATCATATGACCACGCAAAAATATCCTCATATTCTTCCAGGAAATGAGTGTATTCTTCCTTTTCTGATGGTGATAGGTGAATGCTTATGCGAGTCTCTTTGATTGTTTCAGAATCTCCCAAATTGACTGCCTCGGTTTCGTCAAGGTTGGACTTAGGTTTGTTCTCAAAATTCTCAACTTCTCTGATAACTTCCTCAGGTAGTTCCTCCTCTTCTTCTGAGTCACTATCCTTATATTGTGTTGTCTCATTACATGGCAAAGTCATAGGTTCATCAGAAAAAGTAATAATAATGTTGTAGAGAAAAAATGTAAAAGATAAAAATAAATACTAAATAACAATGCATTAATTAAATTTTGAAAACATCCAAAACAAGTACGGCTCGATGACTCGAGCAATTATTTCGAAACAAAATGCGTCTTTAAAACAAAATACTGGAAATATCTTAAATGCCTAATATGGTTATTAAAATAGGTCAGGCTAATTGCCAAGCTACACAGGAACTCGACGGGCCCGGGATGGTGCGGCAATCCAATTCTTGAGAACAACTCCCTTCTCCACGGTCTCAATGGTAAGGACTTCTTCCTCCTCCTCCTCCTCCTCCTCAACTATCGCATTGCAATCCATGTCCTCGTCTTCTAGAAACAGGCTCCTTAGCCCAGCCAAAGCTTCTTCCTCTGCAGATCCCCATATTGTGTCGGCCTGGTGAAAATTCTGACTCAGATGCGGCACTAGCTGCTAGAGAGGGTAATAAGGACCATGCCATGGCAGCAACCAATCATTATATTCTTGCCAGGTGTATGGATATCCAAGCCCAAAAGTTGTGCCGTGACGTTTCAACTGTATCGGTTTGGTAATGCCCTGGAGCTTCTTCCCAAGCCCTTTGCCGGGTTCATACCCAGACCATGCCAGTATGCTTTCTATTTTGCTACTCCACCACTTATATTTCTCAATTGCGTTGACATGCTCAATGCAGTGATAAGTTTCTCCAACCAGCTTTCTTTTATTTTCGACAACCGGGATAGTTTGACTGGTGTAAATGGGGTTACTTCCATCTCCGTAAATGATTACCTCCTGATGGTTCCATTCGAATTTCATGACCTAGTGTAGCGTGGAAGCCACAGCCCCAACGGCATGTATCCAAGGTCGTCCCAATAGAAGATTGTATGTAGCAGATATGTCTAATACTTGTAACTAAACATCAAACCAAGTCGGGCCCATCTGCACACAAAGGTTAATTTCCCCGATTGTGGCCCTTTGAGACCCATGAAATGCCTTCACATTCATACTTCCTACTCGTATCTCATGGAAGTCTTTACCCAGCCTTTACAGAGTAGTCAATGGACAAATGTTGAGGCTTGAACCCCCATCTATTTGTCACGCCCCAAAATCCGAGGAGCGCAACCGGCGCTCAACCGAGTAAACCCGACCGGGCAAGCCTGTTAGATCTCATTCTACCCAAACTAACTCATGAATAAATAGGAGATGGACTCCATTAATCAAATTCTATAAACATATCATTAACAATTTCCATTTCATTTTCATTAGCAACATCATTCGCAATATTAAAGGTATTAGAAGTTTTATACATCATTGCCAAACATCAATATTTCAATTTTTAAATCCCCATGCCCGACACTACCCACAACCTGTCTACAGAGCCTCTAAATACAATTGAAGAATAATATGGAAATGCCGGCAACAAGGCTCCGGCTATACCTTACACAAATACCAATATAAACTCCGGAGGAAAGGCGGCATGAGCCACGTAGAGCCCCGAGAGGAAAGGGGCTCACCAATACAGCTGATGGAAAGTGGAGGAGGTGCTACTGTCGGTGGACTGGAGTACCTGCTATAGAACCACCTACAATCATAACAAGAATGTAGCGCCCCCGGCAAAAGGGACGTCAGTACATTTGAATTGTACTGGTATGTATAAACAAACTTCACCCCAACTAAAATCAAATAACACACACAAGTAACAGACATCAATAGAATCAACGATCAAATGCACGTGAAAGAAAAAATAAAAGCCAAACAAGTTTTACAATCTCTCATTTTCCCCTTCAACATTATCACATCAATGATTTCACAAATTTCTCATACTTTCATTTCAATAGTGATTTCGATCACTTTCCACCCTTATTACCTCGGCCACCCTTATTACCTCGGCCACCCTTATCACCACAACCCACACCTTATTACTTCATGTTGCGGCGCGCAACCCGATCCCACCGAACAATCACAATTCACAAACAACACACAACAACAACAATTCACAAGAACAACAACAACAATTCTCAAAGAACAACCACAACAATTCACAAGAATTTCCGTAGCCATCAATACCACTTCATCATATTCAACAACTCATATGTAATTTAAGTCACCACAATAATTACCCACAACAAGCCAAATATGTTATTACCACAGTTGTTCCAAGTGCATCATTTACGATTTCCTTCCATCATTTGTTTCTCAGTTCTTACCATATAACACTTTCACAATTACACACCTACATTTGGTTTGTTTCCATTTACTTGCACCATCATATCGTAAGACTTAACCAACAACGTTCAAGGCACATAAATCACAAGAATTCACAAATAGTTCACATAAGTAAACACATACTCCCATGTCGACATCCTCAAGCTTTTAAAAACTTTGCACTTAACAAGATAGGCACATCAAATCACTTCTCACAATCACATATAACTTGGTGGTATGGAAATCAACTAAGGCAATCAATTCACATATTCTCTTACAAGGTACACATACCGTATGCTCGTCACAACAAGGGGGATTCTACAAGAGTTAAAGTTAGCCATACATACCTTTCTTGAGCTTTCCTTTAATTACTACGATATTCCGGAAATTCTAGCAACTTCAATCTATTTTGGGACATAGCAAAATTGAACACAAATTAGGAAGATATTCATAATTCTAGCTCATTTGAGCATTTTATCAAATACTAGTTGAGCATCTTGATTTCAAATCCCCTTTCCAAAATTTTCTTCATTCCCTAACCCAATCCTTACTTATTTATGTTAAGCAATCTTCCCATAAACTTAAGTTGTACATGCATGTATATACAATATTAATACACCCAAGAATCATACCTTAATAACCCATCTTATACTCCAAACTCGAAATTAAAACCTAGGGTATAGAATCTTACCTCTTAGATGAAGAACTTGTGATTGGGATCTTTGATTCTTGAAGATTGATGCAAGTTTGAATGATTTAAATGTTGGGTTCCTCCTTCTCTCTATAAAATGCTCTCACCTCTCTCTAAAATCAGTAGAAAATGACCCCAAAATGAACTCTAAAGCCTATATAATAAAATGGGGTCGGGTTATAAAAATTAAAAAATTAACCCTCCGATGTCAAGTCTGCTATAGCAGAATGGACCGCATAACGCGAATGTTGGCAGCATAATGCACCGCAAAATTGGCGTCCAAAACTGGGCTACACTGGTCCAATTTGCGACCTGATTTGCGACCGCAGATCAAAAATGCGGACCGCATAATGGACATTGAGATCGCAGATCTGACATAGGATCGCATTTTTTTCAGCCTTCGGTAATTTGATCATAACTTTGTGTAGGAATGTCCAAATGACGAACGGTTTGAAGCGTTGGAAACTAGAATCGAAGACCTTTCATTTGATAGGTTATTCATCACATAACACCTTATACATATTTTGATATGCTCGTTCAAAGTAGGGACTAGTGCAAGCTCATTTTGAATTTTAGCCTATTATGAACTTTTCCAATTTTTTCTTAGACTTAGGCCTTTCCTTGGACCCCAAATTACTTACCATAAGACTTATACACATATTTACCAAATCCAATTGATGTACACCATGCCAATAGCACATAAAAATATTATAATGAGCCTACGTGACACCACGAAATCCTAAATTACTTAGCGATAATTTTTCGGGGCCTTACATTCTCCCCCCGCTTAGGATCATTCGTCCTCGAACGAGGAGTACAGTCTGACTTAAACACTTAATATAATAAATCTCCTTTCTTACCTACCTCAAGACCCTAATTTTGACTAACTCCTAAGTTTTCCAGAAATTTCGGCAGAGTCTCCTTTGTAACTAGGCCTATCCACCTGCCAGAGAACCACCAAAATCGTCATAACAACACATCCACAACTAGACAGAGCACCACAATGTATATATCAACAATACTAATCTAAGTATTACAAGCACTACATTACCCTAAGGTTACCAGAACATGGACTGCACAGTTTTTGATCAAAACACCTATATAGTACCTTTCAAGTCAAAACTAATTGATATTCAATCAAGCAAAAAAAATATTTTCCTTCCACGACACTTTCAGCCTTCCAGATGACCTTCTCGACTTACAAGCTCTATCATGACACATTCTCGGAAATAATATCAACTCCCAACATACATAACAAGGATGACAGATAGACACCTCGCATGAGTTATCTATCCATTGACTTTACCTTTTATAATTTCCACTGTACAATTTACATCCCACTGGATATTGCAATTCATGGTAACAACAACAACCCATAATTCCATCACATGGCATCATACCATCAAGAATATCATTTCATAGTAACCAAATAATCATGTGTTCATAATATTCCTTACCAACCATTAATGTAATCACAAAGGTGTTTGTCAACAAGAATATAATTTCATTTCAATCAACAATCCATATGAAGTCAAGCCACGATGATTCTTGCCAGCAGTGCATCATATAGGATATTACCATGATCATATAGTTCAATCAAATCAATTCATACCCCTCTTTTATCACTACCTTCTTAGACATAAACATATGGAAACACGAAGTACATGAGGAACAGTTACGGGGAACATCATACTCCTAGTGCAACCTACTATGTAATACACTTATGTTACCTTTATTATCAACTCCCATAACATCTTCAGGGGAAAATATGGAGAATAGCCTGCTCACCCTCCAAACTCTAAATCTCTAGGCGAACACTCACACTAAACCCTTGATGACCTTCAACAATTACTCTAAGATGAGCTATCATAAACTGACCATAGAATTACCTATCAAATATATATATATGTGATTATACTGTCAAGCTTCATCTTCGACTCATCTGAACTTACAATACCCAATGGATCTAATACAATGAGGAACAGCGGAGTTCAAGATCAGGCTGGAGTTATTCAGGAATCCATTAATGCGCTGAGTTGAGTACTTCATGAGGTTATAAACAATACTGACATGGTTAATCACTGTGACTACGTCAATTATTACACAAATGAGGCATAGGGGTAACTCGTACATTGGAAATAGGAACCATTAAGGAGGAATACTCAAGTACGCAAACCACTCGTTTCCTAGAGTGTAGGGAAAATCAATTTATCAAAGATGAGAATACTCTGGCACCTTGAATGCGATATGGGACTCAAAATATATGAAGTTGAATTACACTCCTGACATTAGCTGACGCAAGGAATCTATGCTATAAGACCATGAGGATGAAAATGAAGTTAAAACACTTATGAGATTATCATAACTCAAACAGCTTAACCCTTTTTGACAGTTGACCCTATATGAGAGAATTAAAGGTATGACAACTTGTCTTCCAAATCAATATGCTCATGATATGTGCAAAAATCTGAAGGCATCCAATCTCACCCCTTTCACGGGTAAAACCACATAGCTCGGACATCTAAATGTTGGGATGAAATCATGTACTTGTTAGAGGCATTCTAATGGTTAACACGATGCTCCGGGGAGAAACACAAATGACACTCTTATACACCAAAGGAGGTAGAATATCATGGGTAGCAAAACTTCCCTCGCATGACAATGATATAGTCAATTATTCTATAAGTCGAGTGAGAAGAAGGCCACGTAACCCATCCAATCCGACCCATTTAAGACTTTGGAAAAAGGGGATGCACTTTGGTTTAAAATCAAAGCAATCTTAGCCTGGGGTTAAAGGAAAGTCATTACTTCTGAAACCCAGGAGACAAGCCCTCGTAGTCCTAGAAAATCGATAACAATGATGAGGAAGTACGTAAAACCATTACGGGTTGGTATAAAACAAGACCTCAAAGTGCCCACATGGATAAGTTCGAAAGAATGAGGCATCTTAATGAATTTATCGAGGAGAAGTAACCTGGGTTATCTAGTCACATGGACAAGCAGAGGAGATAAATGGTTGTTCGAAGAACATCTATTAAGAATACCAGCAATATTTATTCATTCTAACAAAAGGAATATGTCCCCATCCTTAATACTACAAGACTTCTTCTTTGATTCCATGAAACATAAATGAATTCTACAATGAGAGTCATCAGATGAAATGGATAGTAGGGTAGCAAAACTAATGAGCACCATTTGGAACCAACGAGCATAAACCAAGTTGAAGACATTAGGAGTTTGTAGGAAAGGAGAAATTTGCCCACTCTCGGGGCGCTTGTAGAGTGCATACAAGTGAGGTTAATTAAATCATATCATATAGTTGGATAACTAGTCGAGACATTGAGATGATATATCATAGAAGATTATGGGTAAACAACACATGGTGCAAGAAAAATTACAGGAAGTGAGAGAGCCTTATGGAAGTAATCTCTACATTGTAACCACTAGGAATGGTGGCAATACAAAGCGATTACGAGAAGCTACCCTTTTTTTGAAAGAAGATCTTTTTATGAAGTCATGTTATTTATAGCTCTAGAATTCAAAATTTCAATTGTGTTTAGAAACTCAACTTCATAATAAGCATTACAACACACTTCTATACAACCAGCTATTACAAGCCATATGGGGAGATGCTATAAGACTTGTGTTACTAGGTGTATTTCTCCTTGGCCAACCTAACGCCAAAAGGCGAGACCTAGACTGATAAGCAGATCGTTGGACTAGCACAAGTGTAGATATTCCATTATCGGAAAAAGATCATTCAATTTCAACAATTGCGGCATGCTATCAACCCTTGATGAATCTTGAAGTTGAAGTGATATGAGAACCCAATGAGATAGTATAGAATAATCATGGAGGGTTTGCGGATGTTCATAATGAGTTCTTCATGGATTTTGACTTGAGAACTACCCAGATGCTAAGGAAACACAGAAGAACATGAGAAACAGGCGTTGTGCTGTAATAAATCCCAAAGGTGAGCTTGGTCTTGACGGAGAGCCTAGTATGGGTCCTTACGAGACAGAAAGTGTTACAATTACTCATAGAAGGATATGTTCTCTCATGGTTATCGAACAAGTGCGGGGATACTAGCACAATGGATTCACCAACTAAAGAACACAATGAACACATGTTATGGACGTGTAAAGAGAAAGTAAACATTTTGTTACACCCCATGTTTTCGTACGTAAGAGTACGACATAAGTCAATTAATGTAAGCTCAGAAATTGAATCATCTTTGAAAAGTTTACAAAGTTAGTTCATCATGTTAACGTGGAGGTTACAAATTTTTAAGATCATTAATACCAAGTAGCAAGAGGGTTTGAAGGCTTAGAAGCTAAACGAATTGAAGAAAATAAGTTTCGTCGAAAATCGACAAGTTTGGAATGTTATAACATATTGTTTTGGGGTGAGACTAGGGTGATTAACATGGTGAGAAAGTTAATTTATGATTTATTGTAGTCGTATGATAGTCCTGTGTTATGTTTTTAAGTGAAACGAGTTATGAAACAAAGGTTAGCAAAGATCATCACAAGTTGCATTTATAATGTGCTGAAATTTAGGTCAAATGTAGATGCACTTTTCTCCCAATATACTTGGCATAAATGGATGATCTACATATCAAATTGAAGACCTACGAGTCTAGTTTCCAACGCATTAAACCATTCATCAATACGACATCGGAGTAGAGAGATATTCGCATTTTCGCGAGACCGCGCAAGCAGCTCCCAATGGGACCCACTTAGGCGGTGGTCGACCTACTTCACTTTATAAACGATTTGGACGCCTATTTTTCACTTATTTTCAACTCAACTTTGTCTCCAAACTTCTCCTAACCCTTCTAANGAGAGCCTAGTATGGGTCCTTACGAGACAGAAAGTGTTTCAATTACTCATAGAAGGATATGTTCTCTCATGGTTATCGAACAAGTGCGGGGAAACTAGCACAATGGATTCACCAACTAAAGAACACAATGAACACATGTTATGGAGGTGTAAAGAGAAAGTAAACATTTGTTATGAGCTGGACATTTTTCTGCTATATTAGCTCCCAACTGCAATACACGACCATGCCACGAGCAACCACAATACTAGGACAAGGTGAGCTTCCTACTGCGGAATGTCCCAAGTGGACACGAAAGTTATGGAGAAACAATATCTTCCTATGACGGGGATGTGAGGATCCCCAAATTTTCAGAGAGACTTTATGCACACGGTGACCATTTCGATTGACATGCACTCACGTGATAGGTGATAAGGTATGCTCTTATGTTACTAGGCAGTGAGAAGCTTTCATGATGATATTCGCAAGGGAGTAGATTGACTGTTCAAACCATATAATCCATATACACAACTGAGTAAAATAGTGACTCGAGAAGGATCACAACGCTGGGATGCTTTTCATGGAACTTGGAACCACAAAGGTAAATTTTTACGACGGTGCATGTAGGGGCACAAACGAGTAGATTTTGTCCAATTAAATAAAAGGATTCTGTAAGAAATTCATCGGATATAATCCCTTGGTGAGAATTTAGGAAAAACAAGTGGGAAGTATCAGTCCTAGAGTTGTAACTCAATTCAAGGGCATAATTATAGAACTTAATTCAACAAGAATGTAAATAAGAGAATTCATAATAGAGTATATTCACGAATAGTGCGTCTCTTCCAAAGAGTTGATACACACAATGTTTTGTTATTTAACATCTTGTTAAGACCATGTTTATGAGAACTCACTATGGGTGTACATACACAATGAGTAGAAATTTTCATTTGACTCACTTAACGATGTTAGGTTGATAGGGCAATAGCTTAATCGATACCCCTCGACTCCACCTCTCTAACGTACGTAAGTAACATGATGATATACCACATGATCTGATGGTGCAGAGACATCAATAGGGACAAGGACACTCCCCTCTTAGCGATATGTTTTACCAATCCATCCACAACTCAATACATTCTCCTAACAAGTCCTTGGGTAATCCACTCGGACTCAATGGTGGAATCAATCCCTCCTTACAGGCTTCAAATTCGCGGATTATGGTATCAAGGTTACCAATCTTGAGAACAAGACTTAGAGAGGAAATCAGCTCCCTAACTTGAGCTCTATCGCACGATTGGAGTATCAAAGAAGGGTGAAATTCCTAAATGTCCGAATAGCCTCCAACTTATAGATGTGGTCGACAACACACTGATAAGAAGGACTCTACTAGACACGGCTCCGAGACATCCTAGGACACTTTAAAACCTTAGGCTCTGATACCAAGTTTGTCACGCCCCAAAATCCAAGGAGCGCGACCGGCGCTTAACCGAGTAAACCCGACCGAGCAAGCCTGTTAGGTCTCATTCTACCCAAACTAATTCATGAATAAATAGGAGATGGACTCCATTAATCAAATTCTATAAACATATCAATAACAATTTTCATTTCATTTTCATTAGAAACTTCATTCGCCACTTTAAAGGTATTACAGGTTTTATACATCATTGCCAAACATCAACATTTCTATTTAAAATTCCCATGCCCGACACTACCCATAACCTGTCTACGGAGCCTCTAACTACAACTAAAGAATAATATCGAAATGCCAGCAACAAGGCTCCGGCTATACCTTACACAAATACCAAAATAAGACTCCGGGAAGAAAAGCGGCATGAGCCACGTAGGGCCCCGAGAGGAAAGGGGCTCACCAATTCAGCTGACGGGAAGGGAAGGAGTGCTATTGACGGTGGACTGGAGTACCTGCTATAGATCCACCTACAATCATAACACGAATGTAGCGCCCCTAGCAAAAGGGACGTCAGTACATTTGAATTGTATTGGTATGTATGGAAAATCTTTACCCCAAGTAAAATCAAACAATACAAACTTTACCCCAAGTAGAATCAAACAATACAAACTTTACCCCAAATAGAATCAAACAATACAAACTTTACCCCAAGTAGAATCAAACAATACAAACTTTACCCCAAGTAGAATCAATCAATACACAAGTAACAAACAGTAATAGAACCATCAATCAAATGCACGTGAAAGAAACAACCAAAGCCAAACAAGTTTCACAATCTCTCCTTTTCCTCTTTCAACATTTTTCCGTCACATCAATGATTTCAATAGTGATTTCGATCACTTTTTCCACCCTTATTACCTCGGCCACCCTTATTACCTCGGCCACCCTTATCACCACAACCCACACCTTATTACTTCGTGTTGCGGCGCGCAACCCGATCCCACGGAACAATCACAATTCACAAACAACACACAACAACAACAATTCACAAGAACAACAACAACAATTCTCAAAGAACAACCACAACAATTCACAAGAATTTCCGTAGCCATCAAGACCATTTCATCATATTCAACAATACATATGCAATTTAAGTCACCACAATAATTACCCACAACAAGCCAAATATGTTATTACCACAGCTGTTCCAAGTGCATCATTTACGATTTCCTTCCATCATTTGTTTCTCAGTTCTTTCCACATAACACCTTCACAATCACACACCCACATTTGATTTGTTTCCATTTACTTGCACCATCATATCGTAAGACTTAACCAACAACATTCAAGGCACATTAATCATAAGAATTCACAAATAACTCACATAAGTAAACACATACTTACATGTCGACATCCTCAAGCTTTTACAAACTTTGCACATAACAAGATAGGCACATCAAATCACTTCTCACAGTCACATAT
Source organism: Nicotiana attenuata (assembly GCF_001879085.1). NCBI lineage: Eukaryota > Viridiplantae > Streptophyta > Magnoliopsida > Solanales > Solanaceae > Nicotiana > Nicotiana attenuata. The sequence goes on along the minus strand of NW_017670259.1, from coordinate 781,993 downwards.
AACTTGGTGGTATGGAAATCAATTAAGGCAATCAATTCACATATTTTCATACAAGGTACACATACCGTATGCTCGTCACAACAAGGGGATTCTACAAGAGATAAAGTTAGCCATACATACCTTTCTTGAGCTTTCCTTTAATTACTACGATATTCCGAAAATTCTAG